>NC_135350.1:8332768-8334719 GCF_023851605.1 Tamandua tetradactyla | reverse complement strand
AACTTCAGTAGTAAATGCAGACTGTGTTCTTATACCCCTCCAGTCCCCCATCTTTATGTAGTTCTTGTCTCATGTTACATGTGGATTGAGTCCCAAACCACTGGATTATCATTGCATTCTATTCACCTGCCTTTTAAGATCCTGAGGGAGATAAAAGTGCAGTTGTAAGCCAAAATTACAATAGTCCTATCATTACAGGTATCCACATTGTTGCCCCACCAGAGATCTTTGCTTCTTCAGGCAGCTTCTAGCTCTTGTCTGTTGTCCTTTCCTTTCAGTCTGTGGAGCCCTGTTGCGGTGGCTCGGGCCCTATGCACCCCAGCAATACATGTTCTCCAATGCAGTCTGCTCGTGCGGTGTGTGCCCATTGTCAGTAGGAGTTTCTGATGAGGCCACCTAAATGAAGGTGTGGCCCAGCCGGCTCAGGATGGGTCCTGTGCTTTGACCAGAGGCCTCATGGGGATGGTCACAGGGAGAGAAGGCAGGAGGGTGCCTGCAGAGGCTAGAGTCCGTAGGACACTGAAGAGAAGGGGTTGGCCAGGGGAGGCCACTGGGCACACTGTCCAGGGAGGGAGGAGGCTGGGGACAGAGGATCCCAGAAAGGGAGGAGGCTAGGGAGGAAGGGGCCCAGGGTGGGAGGAGACTGGAGAGAAAGGAGCCTGGGTAGGAGGGAGCCCGAGGATGGAGGAGACCTGGGAGGGAGAAGCTTGGAAATGGAGGTGTCTGGGGATGGAGGAGCCCCAGGAAGGACGAGCCTGGGCAGGGAGGAGCCTGGGGACAGAGGATTCCAGGGCCCAGGGCCAGAATTGCCTTGAGGACATGTGATTCAGAGGTTCCCAGTGTGTAAGCCAAATGGTGTTTGGGCAGGTAGGAAACTAAAAGAGCATTTGTTGTAGTGCTGGCCTAGTGGGGACAAACTTCTTCAGCTTTTCTTTATTTAGAAATGTCTTAATCTCACTCTCACATTTTTCAACAATTTTAATGCAATTTTATTGATATTTATTCACATGCCATGTAATCATCCAAAGTGCACGGTGCTCAGGGTATCATCATGTAACTGCATTCATTGTCACAGTCGACCTTTTTCTGTAAAGAATAACATAGAAGGAAAAAGCAATCAACTTCAATGCATACTGCAACAATTTGTTGTAGAACAAATTTCAGATTTTAGTATGGGCTACAAGTCATAATTTTGGTTTTTACTGCCATATGCTCCAAGACACTAGAGACTAGAAGAAATATCAGTATTATTACTCAGGAGTCATTCTCATTTGTTAAACCTGACCTTCTCTGAATAACTCCACCTTCTCTTTGGTTTAATTTTTTTTTTATTAATTAAAAAAAATTAACTAACACAACATTTAGAAATCATTCCATTCTACGTATGCAGTCAGTAATTCTTAATATCATCACATAGATGTATGATCATCATTTCTTAGTACATTTGCATTGATTTAGAAAAAGAAATAGCAAGACAACAGAAAAATAAAATGATAATATAGAGAACAAAATAAAAATAAAAAATAAAAAATATATATATAAAAAACAAACAAACAAAAAAACACTATAGCTCAGATGCAGCTTCATTCAGTGTTTTAACATAATTACATTACAATTAGGTAGTATTGTGCTGTCCATTTTTGAGTTTTTGTATTTAGTCCTGTTGCACATTCTGTATCCCTTCAGCTCCAATTACCCATTATCTTACCCTGTTTCTAACTCCTGCTGGACTCTGTTACCAATGACATATTCCAAGTTTATTCTCGAATGTCAGTTCACATCAGTGGGACCATACAGTATTTGTCCTTTAGTTTTTGGCTAGTCTCACTCAGCATAATGTTCTCTAGGTCCATCCATGTTATTACATGCTTCATAAGTTTATTCTGTCTTAAAGCTGCATAATATTCCATCGTATGTATATACCACAGTTTGTTTAACCATTCTTCTGTTG
>NC_135350.1:8044549-8332668 GCF_023851605.1 Tamandua tetradactyla | reverse complement strand
ATGGCTGTTATTTTTTCTTGGTGATTTGGCTTTTAATTAATATATAGTGTCCTTCTTTCTCTCATATGATGTCTTTACATTAGTCATTTTTTATAATGTTAGTATAGCTACTCCTGCTCTCTTGATTACAGCTTAAATGGAACATCTTTTTCTATTCATTCACTTTCAATCTATTTGTATCCTTATGTCTAAAATGAGTCTGTTGTCAGCATTATAGCATTGGATTATATTTCTTAATCCATTTGATCAATCTGTATCTTTTAATAGTCAAGTTTAGTCAACCAACATTCCAAATTTATACTGTAAAGATTTTTTTTGAATCTACTATCTTATCCTTTGGATCTTATTTGTCAAACCTTTATATTCTTTTCCCTCCTCCTATTTTTTTCCTTTGAGTTACACTACTGGTACCCCTCAATTCTGTGCCCTCACCCAGGCCTCCCTCTCCTGTATGTTTTTATCAGCCAGCAAAACTCCCTCAAGTGTTTCTTCTAGAGCCAGTTTCTTGGTGACAAATTTTATCAGCATTTGTTTGTCTGTAAACATTTTAATCTCTCCCTAATTTAGAAGGATGCTTTGACTGGGTACAGAATTCTTAACTGGAAGTCTTTCTCTTTCAGTATCATAAATATATCATACTACAGCTTTCTTTCCTCCAGAGTGCCTGTGGGGTAGTCTGAACTCAGCCTAATGTTGTTTCCCTTGTATGTAGTAGATTGTTTTTCTCTTGCTGATTTCTATGCTTCTTGTCAACATTTGAAGGACTGATTAGTGTGTGTCTTGGGGTGGGCATATTTGGATTTATTTTATTTGGAGTTCATTGTACTTCTTGATTTGCATATTTATGGTTTTATAATGGTTGGGACCGTTCCCCCATTATATCCTCAATTAATTTTCCTAGCTCTTTACCCTCCTGTTCTCCTTCTGGAACACCTGCCATTCTTATATTTTTGTGCTTTGTTTTGTCCATCATTTCCCTGAAATCCAATTCAAATTCTTCCATATTTTTTGCCATTTGTTCCTTTGTGTGTTTGAAATCACTTGACCTGTCATCTAGTTCACTTTTTCTTTGTTCTACCTCTTCATATCTGCTGTTGTATGACTCTAGTATATTTTTTATCTTTTTTTATTGTAGAGTATAAAATATATACAAAGAAAAGAAATAAAAAACAGTGATGATCATACATCTATGTGATGATATTAAGAATTACTGATTGCATATGTAGAATGGAATGATTTCTAAATGCTGTGTTAGTTAATTTTTTTTAATTAATTAAAAAAAACAGTAGTTTTCAAAGCACTCTTCAACAAGTAGTTACAGGAGAGATCCCAGTGTTTGTCACGGGTTACCTTATGCTCCTCTCAATTTTTCCTTCTAACTGCTCCAGAATATAGGAGGCTAGAGGATTTAATTTTTTTTTCATCACAACCAACTTTTTTCTTTCTTTTTATGTGAAAAATAGCATATATACAAAAAAGCTCTAAATTTCAAAGCACAGCACCACAATTAGTTGTAGATCATATTTCAGAGTTTGACATGGGTTACAATTCTACAATTTTAGGTTTTTACTTCTAGCTGTTCTAAAATAGTGGAGATTAAAAGAGATATCAATTTAATGATTCACCATTCATTTTCATTTGTTAAATCCTATCTTCTCTGTATAATTCCACCATCACCTTTGATCTTTCCATCCCAATCTTTAGGGGCATTTGGGCTATGCAGTTCTAAATTTTTCCTATTGGAAGGGTCTGTCACTACTGTGGGGTAGGGAGATGGGACTATCTGATGTTCCAGAGAGGCTGGGCTAAGTTTCAGGATGTATCTGGACAAGATGTCCATCTGGAAAGTTACTCTAGTCCATGGAACTCTTGTGGAAACTTATATATTGCCCAAGGCTTTCTTTAGAATTGGCTGGAATGGACCTGGTTGTAGGTTGGCAGATTATGATAGGTAGCAAGGTCTGACTGAAGCTTGCATAAGAGCAACCTTTAGAGTAACCTCTCAACTCTATTTGAAGTCTCTCTGCCACTGATACATTATTACTTACACTTCTTTTCCCCCTTTTGGTCAGGATGGAATTGTTGATCCCACAGTGCCAGGCCTGAATTCATCCTTGAGAGTGATCTCCAATGTCACCAGGGAGACTTTCACCCCTGGATGTCATGTCCCATGTAGCGGGGAGGGCAATGATTTCACTTGCAGAGTTGGACTTAGAGAGAGTGAGGCCACATTTGAGCAACAAAAAAGGTCTTCCAGAAGTAACTCTTAGGCATGCCTACAGGTATTCTAAGCTTCTCCACTACCTACATAAGCTTCACAAGAGTAAGCCTCGTGATTGAGGGCATGGCCTATTGAAATGGGTGCCCTAAAGTTTGACACAGGAAAAAGGGATTCCCTGATGGTAAAGTTTAGTTCTTCCATGTTCTTTCTCCCATCCATCAGGGGTCTTTGCCAATTTTTTTTTACATGGGCAGGCAGTGGGAATTGAACCCAGGTCTCCAGTATGGCAGATGAGAACTATACCTGCTGAGTCACCATGGCCCACCCTGCCAATAATTATTTGTTATCTGCTTAATATACTCTCAGATGTATCCAGGCATTACAATAATCTATACAGGATTAAAGGACCTCTTTATTATTCTGGGCTTCTTGTATTTCAATTGTTCAAATAAGCTATACAGATAGGTTGAATTAGATTATGCATTACTAAAAATTCCATTTCCAGACCAAATAAACCTTTCTTCCATTGGTCTCAAAGAGTATGTGTGGTTCTAAAATATAGACACTGTCTTCCTTACCCCTATATTCTGAATTACTTTAACCCCAACCTGTTCAGCTTCATTCTTATCTCTAAGTATCAGGTTATATATATAAAGTACCCACTCAAAATCCAGAAATAATAATCACCACTCTGGATTTAATGTGTCAGCTCTAAAAGCATACAATCTAGGCCTCTGTTTTCTTATAAGCTTTTTCTGAAGTGGACCATACCATTCTTGTTCTTTTGTTTCTGGCTTATTTTGCCTCACCAATGTCCCACATGTTCATTGACATCATTGCATGCCTCACGACTTTGTTTCTTTCTATAGCAGCACAACCTTCATTCATAAATATACACCATCATTCACCAACCTACTTCCCTTTCAGTGGATCCTTCAGCCACCTGCTTTCATCAGTCACCCTGCATAAGGCCCAAAGTTCACACTCCATCAACAGTCTCATTTTTAGATAATTTCATTGTTCCCAAGAGAAAGAAAACCAATAAACATATCCCCATGAAACAGGAAATCTAAACCTTCCCTTAACTCGTGTCCCTCCCCCCATTGTTAACCTTTGCTGTTGCTGTGGTAGTGCTGATGGTTACTTTTTGAACAAAGCTCATAGCATGCAATAACATTTTTCCCCCTGTACCCTGGACTTAAACACCCTGTGCAAAAGAATCATATCTTTGAAGTAATTTTTGTGAGAACTAATTCATATTTCTATGGTTAATCAGTGGGACAAGGAGGTCTATACAACCCCCTTCAATCTTGTTCATCTTCAGTTTGGTAATATTACTTTAGACCCACTAGAGAACCACCTTCACTTCTATCTATTCCCTTACATTGGAGTTCAACCTCATTAGCTAAACTTTTATCCATCTCTAGCTTCTGTGTATCTCTACATATTTCTATAATATAAGCCACTGATTATATCTGTATGCTGGTCATAAAAGTGAAATCACACAGTGTCTGTCCTTTCATGTCTCACTAATTTCATTCAGTATGTTCTCAAGTCTTATCCATCTTGTCATGTGCTTTAGGATGTCATTCTGCCTTACTGATGCATAATATTCCATTGTATATATATATATATATATATACACCCCATTTTGTTGGTCCACTTGCCTGTTGATGGGCATTTGGTTCATTTCCATCTTTTGATGATTGTGAATAATGCTGCTATGAACATTGAGTGAAAATGTCTCTTTGTGTCATTGCTTTCAGCTCTTCTGGGTATATACAAAATAGTGCTATTGCTGAGTCATAAGGCAACTCAATATTTAGTTTCCTAAGGAACACCAAACCATCTTCCATAGTGACTGCACTATTATACATTCCCACCAGCAGGGCATAAGTGTCCTGGTTTCTTCATATCCTCTCCAACATTTATAATTTCCTGTTTCTTTGATAGCAGCCATTCTTATAGGTGTGAAGTGGTATCTCATTGTAGTCTTGATCTGCATTTTCCCTATAGCCAGTGAAAATGAGTATCTCTTCCTGTGCTTTTGAGCCATCTGTGTTTGCTCTTCAGAAAAATGCCTATTCATATATTTGGACCATTTTATAATTGGATTGTTTGTTCTTTTGTTGTTGAGTTGTATGATTTCTTTGTATATACAGGTAATCAGACCTGTCTCTGATATGTGATTTCCAAATATTTTCTCCCATTGAGTTGGCTGCCTCTTCCTTTTTGATGAAGTCTTTTGAGGCACAGATGCATTTACTTTTGAGGAGTTCCCATTTATATACTTTTTCCTTTATTGCTTGTGCTTTGGGTGTAAAGTTTAGGAAGCTACCTCGTATTACTAGGTCTTGAATATGTTTCCCTAAATTTTCTTCTAGAAGCTTTATGGTGTTAATTTTTATATGTAGGTGTTTGATCACTGTGAGGTTTTTTTGTGTGTTGGATGTAAGAGAGGGGTCCTCTTTCATTGTTTTGGCTACTGACATCCAGTTCTTCTATGCCCAATTATTGAAAAGACTGTTTTGTCCCAGTTTAGAGGATTTGGGGGTCTTGTCAAAAATCAGTTAACTGTAGATTTGGTGGTCTATTTTTGCACTCTCAATTCAATTCCATTGGCCAATGCTTCTATCTTTGTGCCAGTATCATACTATTTTGACCACTGTGGTTTTATAATCAGTTTTAAAGTCAGACAGTGTTAATCCTCCCACTTTGTTATTTTTTTAGGATGCTTTAAGTATTCAGGGTCTTTTTCCATTCCAGATGAATTTGACAATTAGCTTTCCTGTATCTTCAAATTAGGTTGTTGGAATTTTGATTTGGTGCTGTGTTGAATCTGTAGATCACTTTGGAAGAATTGACATCTTAACTATGTTTAGACTTCCTATCCATGAACAGGGAATGCCTTTCCATCTATTTAGATTTCCTTTGAGTCTTTTTAGCCATATTAGGTAGTTTTCTGTGTGCAAGTCTTTTAAAACCCTAGTTAAGTTCAATCCTAAGTACTTGGTTCTTTTTTTTTTGGCATGGGCAAGCACGAGGAATCAAACCCAGGTCTACAGTATGGCAGGCAAGAACTCAAAGAACTCTGCCTTCTGAGCCACCATGGCCCATGCCCTTTTTTTTACTTGATGCTTTTAGTTGCTATTTTGAATGGAAATTTTTCCTTAACTGACTCTTCAGGTAGGTCATTGCTTGTATATAGAAATGCTACTGATTTATGCACATTAATTTTATATTATGCTATCCTGATTCTTTTATTTATCAGCTCAAGTAACTTTGCTGTATATTTCTCAGGATCTTCCAAGTATAGTATCATATCATCTGCAAGTAATGAGAGTTTTACTTCTTCCTTTCCAATTTGGATGCCTTTTATTTCTTTGTTCTGCCTGATTGCCCTAGCTAGAACTTCTAGCACAATGTTGAATAATAGTGGAGACAGTGGGCATCCTTGTCTTGATACTGATCTTAGGGAGAAAGGTTTCAGTTTCTCTCCATTGAGTATGATGCTGGCTATCAGTTTTTCAAATATTCCCTTTATCACATTGAGGTAGTTACCTTTAATTCCTATCTTTTGAGTGTTCTCATCAGAAAAGGATGCTGAATTTTTTTAATGCTTTTTCAGCATCGAGATGATCATGTGATTTTTCCCTTTCAATTTTTTAACATGCTGTATCACATTAATTGATTCTTCCCATTGTGATCAGAGAAAGTGCTTTGAATAATTTCAATGTTTTTAAATTTATAAAGACCTGTTTTGTGCCCCAACATATGATCTATTCTGGAGAATGTTCCATAAACACTAGAGAAGAATGTATATCCTTGTACTTTGAGGTGCAATGACCTATATATATCTGTTAAGTTTAATTCATTTATCAAGTTATTTAACTTCTTTATTTCCTTGTTGATTTTTTCTTGGGTTGTTCTATCTATAGGGGAGAGTGATGTATTGAAGTCTCCTACTATTATTGTTGAAACATTTGTCACTTCCTTCAGTTTTGCCAATGTCTGTCTCATGTACTTTGGAGCTCCTTGATTGGGAGCATAAACATTTATGATTGTTATATATTCATTGTGAATTGACCCTTTAATTAGTATATAGTATCCTTCTTTGTCTCTTATGATGTCTTTATATTTAAAGTTTTTTTTGTCTGATATTAATATAACTACTCCTGCTTTCTTTTGCTTACAACTTGCATATAATGGGGGAAAACTTCCCAACCCTCATCCTTTCACTTTCAACCTCTTTGTATCTTTGTGTCTAAGATAAGTCTCTTGTAAGCAGCATATAGCTGAATTATGTTTCTTAATCCATTCTGCCAATGTGTACTTTTTAACCGGTAAGTTTAGTCCATTAACATTCAAATTTATCACTGAAAAGAAGTTTCTTGAATCCACCATCTTATCTTTTTTATTTTATTTATCAGATCTATATATTATTTTACCTCTTTCTCTTTGTATTCTTTAAATTACCCTTAGTGTTAGTCTTCAATTCTGTGCCCTCCTCAAGATCTCCCTCTCCTATCTTTTTTTTCAGCTGGCAGATATCCCTTTAGTATTTTTTGTATGGCTGGTCTCTTGTTGACAGATTCTTTCAGGACTACTTTTTTTGTGTGACACCTTCAATCTCTCCCTCAGTTTTGAATTACAATTTGGCTGGGTACAGAATTCTTGGCTGGAAGTCTTTCTTTTTCAGGATCTTGAATATATCATACCATATCTTCTTGCCTCCAGGACGCTGGTTGATTAGTCTGAACTCAATCTTATTTGGTTTCCCTTGTATGTAGTAGATTGCTTTTCTCTTGACAATTTCAGGATTTTCTGCTTCTCTTCAGCATTTGTCAGTCTGATTAATATGTGTCATGGGTGAGGCCTATTGGATTTATTCTTTTTGGAGTCCATTGGGCTTCTTTGTCTTGTATATTTATGTCCCATATGAGGGTTGGGAAGTTTTCCCCCATTATATCCTTACTCTTCCTAACCCATTACTCCTCTCTTCTTCTTCTGGGACATCAGTGATTCTTATGTTTGCATGCCTTTGCTTTGTCTATCATTTCCTTGAGATCCAATTTAAGTTTCTTTATCTTTTTTGCCATTTGCTGTTTTGAGTTTTCAAAGTCAGTTATCATGTCCTTTATATCACTTATTTTTCTTCTGTCTCTTAAAACCTGGTGTTGTGCACCTCTATATGTTTTTTATTTGGTCAACAAAGTCTTTAATCCCTGTGATATCTACTATTTTTCTGTTTATTCTTTCAAATTCCTCTTTATGCTCTTCCACTGTCTTCTTGATCTGCTTTTTCATTTGTTATCCCACTTATTTTATTAAGTAGAGTTGTATGAACATCTTTGATTAGTTGTTCCAATGTCTGTGTCTCCTCTGGTGTTTTAATTTGGTCATTCGGCAGGGCTATATCTGTCTACATTGTGATATGTTTAGTGATCTTCTGCTGTCTTTGTGGGATGTAAATATCTTGATTGATTTACTTTGGGAATTGATTTCTTTCAGTAGCCTAAGGCCTTGTGTTTGCAGGATGGTTGTGCAGCAGGGAGCAGGGTATGATGTGGGGCACTCAGTGTGATGATTTCTCAGGGCAGGTATGTACATATGTTGGGAATTTTATACTGATGCTTGTGAATGTGGGTGCCCAGTAGCCAGGAAGGATGTAGCTGTGCAGGTGCATAGGTCTGGGGGACATAACACTGGTGTGTGCTGGTCTAAGGCATAGGGCCTTTGAGTGCATGTTTAAAACTGTGGCAGCAGGTCAGCATTATGCCTTTCTGGATTGGAGGCATATGTGACCCAGCTGCAAAGGTCAGCACTTTCTCAGTGCTGAGAAGTGTGACTGAGGGTCATGCACACGTGTTGTTCTAGGACTGCTTTAACCTGAGGTTCCCAGAGCTGAGTGGTGTGATTGGGGGCCTATGGGTCTAGAGTGTCATAAACTGATATGCAGAGCTCTCAGGGGGGGCAGGGAGAGGCTGCATGACACTTTGGGCATGGAGGCAAATGTAGCTTGGGTATGGAGGTTAGTAGGTTGGTATTTGTAGCCTTTATATGCTGACAACAGCCTGCAGGAATCAAGGAGGGGAGACAGTGTTCAAGAGGGGTGCAGGAGAGGTGAGTTGGGCTGCACTTAGGATGGGAGTGGGGGGCAGGTATGTGCACTGGGCACTGGAGTGACAGTGCCTGGAGCTTGGTAAATGAGAACAGGTGATGGGGTTCATATGTGTGGGGTGTGGGTTGAGTCACAAGTCATGGGGCTGCACTGGTGAGGGTAGCGCACCCAAGGAATTTGGCCTGGTTTTCTCCCTAGTTCCTGGCTCCCATCCGTCCAGTCCCATGGGCACAGCACCTCCATGTCAGTGTCCAGCCTTCTGCCTCTCAGTTCTTCAGCCTCTACACCATGTGGTACAGAAGGCTCTCTCAGGTTAGCCACACCCCTGAATCATTGCCTCAATCACCCTCTTGTCCCTTCTCTAACTTTTTCATGGAGCAGGGCTAATCTTGAGCTACTCTATTTGGCCATCTTCCCAGAAGCCTACCTGTAGTATATTTTTAATTTGGTGTACAGCAACTTTAATCTCTGTAGTATATTATATTTCTATTATTCTTTCAAGTTCTTCTTTATGCCCATCTAGTGTTTTCTTGCTCTCTTTTATGTCAATAGCCATCCTTTTGCTTTTATTTGATAGAATTATATGAACATCTTTGAATAATTATTGCAAATTCTGTGTCTCCTGTGGTGTTTAGATTTGGTCATTAAACTGGACTATATCTGTCTGCAACTTCATATGCTTAGCTTTCTTCTGCTGCCTTCAGGGCATGTAAATATCTTGATAGGGTGAATTTGGAAGGTGATTTGCTTCAGGAGGCTAAAGCTTTGTATATGCATAATGGCTGTGGAACAGAATGTGGGACATGGTGCTGGGCCCAACTGTGTGGTTTAATGTTGTATAGGCACTTGTATAGGCACAAGTTGTGAATGAAACATTGGTACCTGTGAGCATGAGGTGCATAGTGTGGGGCTGTGGTGGTACAGTGCAGGAACTGTGGGGGATGGGGTGAAGCTCAGGCAGGCCTTGGAGTGCAGGATCAGGGTACAGCATGAGGGATACAGAAGTAGGGCATGGCAGGTGGTAGATTGAGGGTGCTGTGCAGGTGCATGAGGGCTGTTGCACAAGCAGATGTGGGTATGTGCTTGAAGAATGGAAGTCATGGGTATCAGAGTGTAAGTTATAGGGCACAGAGGTTGAGGCACGTGGAGGGAAGGTCTTTATACAGGGAGAGGTGTCTAAGTCATCATGGCTGTGATACAGGGATGTGGGATTTGTGAGACATGGGTCAGGGGCAGGTGATGGCAGGTGGATGGGACCCTGGTGCAGCTGTACAGGTGCAGGGGCTTGGGGCAGTGGTGCATGCATGTACAGGGTGGGGGCTATTTAGAATAGATGTACACATAAGCATCTGCCAGGTGTGGGAGCAGAGTGCTTATGCTGGGGATGAGGGAAGCATGTCCATGTGTGCAGGGCAGGGGTGCTGGTATGTAGGGCTCGACTGTTTGGTGACAGATGCATGGGCACCTGGCAATGGTTACCTCAATTTGCTTGGTCAGTACATCCTGTTATCTGCTATGCCTTTATTTCTTTGTTGACCATTCCAGCCTTTGATTTATGCCCTTCACGAGAAGGAAGGTGTTGATATTAGTTCATATGATGCTCCATTCCTGCAAGAGCAAGGGAGTTTTCTGGGAATGAGACCAAGGTTTTTTTGTGGTTGAGATTAGACCAGCCACAAACTATTTCAAAAAGGGATATTTATTTAAAGCTATTCAAAGTTGCTTCAGTGAATTTATTATAACAACCAGTTTTTAAGGTACTGAAGACTATACAAAGTATTTTCCATCTAAGGGATTATCTTGACGTTTTTAAAAATTTTTCCAGGTATTGAATTCCTCTTCTTTTATGTGATTTTTTATTCTTAAGAAGCAGCATCTTGTGACTATTTCTTATAAAGGGAAAATAAGCAAAGATTCAATTTTCTATAATTTCTTCTTTCTTCATAAGGGCAAAAAAATTTATATTTATCTGAAAGTTGCTCTGAACATAAACCCACAGGAACAATAAAGGCAATAGCAGATATTTCCTATAAAGAGAAAGTGAGCAATGGTTCACTTTTCTGTAATTTCTACTTCACAAAAGCAAAAAGTTCTTATATTAATCTGGAAGATTCTGTGGGGGTGAGGCCACAGAACAAATAAAGGCAAAAGGAAGACAAATATATGGCAAGAAAAATAAAAATAAAAATCACATGCATCCTACTCTCCATTTCATAGGGACATCCATTAACTACTTAGATAATGAGTCCAGTTTAATGTAATCTTTAACATGTTTAATGTCATTTCACACATGATTTAGTATTGAAGACACATGTCATATATCCCTGGTATATATGTGCAGCACTTAATATTAACTAAAGCACAAGTTTTTTTTACTGAGCTGCATTGGGTATTAAGCTTACAATACTAAGTTGTCCTCCCACAGGAGCAGGCTTTAATGTTAATTGTTTCAATTCTAAGTTTTAACCACATCACTCTGGCAATAATACCTCTAGGAGGTATGTTCTTTGTGCAGTTGTACTGCAGCATCACTCTTCCTTTGGAAAACAGGAAAGTGGGTTCCAGGACAATCAGACTGTCTCACAGTGCCTTCCAGCACTATGGAAGAGAGCTGTTTTGGCAATTTCTAGTGAAGATCTTAAGAAACTGAGTATTTTCTGTAAGGCAGAGCTAAAGGTGTGTCTAGCCACAGGGTGTTTGTGGTAACAGCATGTCTGTATCTATTTCCAGAGTATATCCATGAGACATGTCTAATGTATTAATAGTTTCAGGGACCACAGAAACAATTGGGGCGAATAACATAGATGAGGAAACTCCATGCATAGTACTAGGAGCTTATTTTAAACATGGTAGTATTTCAGTTAAAACAAAGTTTTAATTGTTCCTTTTCATTTTTACTAGGGTTATGTTAGATAATGGGTAGAACACATTTTTTACTTGTCATATTTCTTTTAAACAGTCTCTTTTTCTCAAGATGAAGTTTTGAATTTTACATGACTGCAGGCACTTTCAGAGAAGCATCAATGTAAAACAATGTTAGTGACAAGGAAACTTGGATGCTTATGTGAGATGTAACATCTTTTAAGATAATTAAAATTAAAACTAGTAATGTTTCATTGTTCTAAAATATTTTTCAGATCAGTAACCAATAGAAGAGTAGAAAATAGCTTTTAAGTTTTATAATAATGCCTAAACATATTAACTAATGCACAAGCAAAAAAACCTTGTGATTTAGCTAATAGTAAGTGCTGCACATATTAAATTAAAACATATTAAATGAGTTTAATTATTTTTATGACTTTGATATTTTTAAAGTGAAAGAACATATATTTTGCAACTGATTGGAATAAAAAGATATCCTTAAGGCTTTGACCTTCAGAAAGCCAAATATTAAATGCGTTCAGCTTTGAAACAATATTTTTCTATATAACTAATGTAAGGAAAACAATTAGCTCTTTTAAAAGTGAAAAGAAGGGTGGTGTGATGGTGGCTCAGTGGCAGGATTCTTGCCTGCCATGCTGGAAATTGGGTTCAATTCCTAGTGCCTGCCCATGTAATAAGAAAAGTGAAAAGATGGTGTTTTTAAACAACCAAGGATGTGCTGAAATTACAATAAAGTACGAGAAGTCATTCTGATAAAACAGTCTTGTTGCTTTTTACAGTATTTATTCAGAAAACAAATTGTTATAACTCATTACTGAAAAAGACTGATTATTTAAGAAAACTTTACCACTTTAACACAGAAAAAGTTAAATTGTATCAATATATATTCTTTGATAGTAAGGCTTTGAAAAGTTTATAGATAGAAACATTAAATCTTTCTTAGTATTTTTCATAGGGTCTGTCTCTTATTGACAAGTGATCAGGGCCTTTGTCTGAGTAAATTATACTCTCTCCATCAAATGTGAAGGACAACTTAGCTGGATAAAAATTTCTTGGCTGGAAGTCTTTCTCTTTCATGATCTTAAATGTTTCATGTCATTGACTTCTAGCCTCCACGCTGCCTATTAAATAGTCCAAATTCAGTTTGTGTTGTTTCTCTTTTATATGATGAGCTACTTTTCTCTTGCTACTGCCTTGACCTTCTGCTTCTTTTCAGCATTGGACAGACTGAGTAGTATGTGTCTCTTAGTAGGCCAATCTGGATTTATTGTTTGGGAGGTCATTGGTCTTCTTTGGTTTGCATAATTATGTCTTTTATAATGTATAGTAAATTTTGTCCCATTATGTTCTCAGTTCATTTTCCTAGCCTTTTACCCTTCGCCTTCATGGATAATGATGATTCTTATATTTGTGAACTTCACATTGTCTTTCATTTCCCTAAGATCCAATTCCAACTTTGCCATCTTTTTGCCATTTTTTCATTTGTTCATTGAAATTCAATGGCCCTATCTTCTAGTTCACTTTTTCCTTATTCTGCATCTTCAAATCTGCTGTTGTGTGGCTCTAGTATGTTTTTAAATTTGGTCTACAGCAATATTCATCTCTCAGAGAGCTGCTATCTTTTATTCTTTCAAATTTTTATTATAGTCTTCTAGTGTCTGCTTTATATTCTATATGTCATTATCCAAATCCATGGGATTTATTTAGGAGATTTCTATGAACATTTTTGAGTGGTTGCTCCAAATTCTGTTTCTCCTCCAATGTTTCAATATGATCAGTTGGCTGGGCCATATCTGCCTGCATTTTCATGTGTTTAGTGACTTTCTGTTGGCTTTGAGGCATTTGATTATCTAGATATTTTTAATAAGCTGATTTCCCTCACTTACCTAAGATTTTGTATTTGCTTTGGTTTGCATTGAAGATTTCTTTTAGTGCATGGTTTGTCAGTAAATCCTGACCTGACAAAACCAGGGTCTGGACCTCATACAGGAGGAAGATAAAATTCTGCCTGAGGATTTGTTTAAAGCTTGAAAAATCGGCAGTTTGACACACTGCATTTTCTTTTTATTCCTAGTAAATTTCACTCTTGGATTTCTTGTTGTCCTCAAGTGTATGCCTCCCTTTCTGCAGCAGCCAGCTAACATGAATGGAGGCCTGGTGCAATTCCAGCCATGCCAGTGGTCTCAGCACATGCTGAAAGCTGTCAAACCTGAGGTTGGAGGATGGGCAGTGTGAACCTCAGCAGAGATTCTGCTTGTGGGACTGACGTGTTTGGTGGCCCCCAGGCTCCTGCCTGGAATGATCTTGGGTGGTGAGACTGGGAGTTTCAGCATACCCTGTCCATAGCCATTCCAGAAATACCTGACGGGTAGGCATGGCTTGCAGTATGGCATGTGCACAGGGTGCAGTGTGTGAAATGGATGGCTTCCTCATCCTTCTGTTTCCATTTGTACACTCCTGAGATCCCAGGTCCTCCATTTGTAAAGTGGAACAGTATGCTCTGCACTAGCTGGATGCTTTCTGTTTACAGAGAAAACAAGTCTGTTGGCTTATGGTTTCCCTGTCAGAGCTGCCAGCTGTAAAACCAAGAGCTGCTTTCCCAAGCTAGCTGCAGGAATAGGCACTTTCCTGAATCCTGCCTTTTCCCTTGTGCTGTCACAGCTGATCACACCTTATTCTCTCCATCCCAGTTTCTCTGCTTTTTCATGCAGGACAGTCCTTAGTAGTGTAAAATATTATATACTATATAGTGTAGAATACCCTCTCCAGTCTCTGAAATCATAGACCTGCTGTCTCAGCTGTTTTTTCCTCTCATTTCTGTATTGTTCCATGGAACAGAGGTGAACAGAGCCTACTGTATTCCACCATTTTATAAGAAGTTTCATTCAGGTTTTGCTTTACATTTTCTTCTGTAACAACCAGTCTTTTAGGAAAGCATTACTTTCTTTTTCCTTCAATAAAAATACATAATTTATATTTTATAAGCTAAACTTACTAAAATAATTCTCAAAATTCTTTTCAAGCAAATGTGATAACATACAATTACAATTAGGGTTAAATTTGTCAGAATAATTGTGTATTGGTAAAAAACTTAAGTCAGTGCATTCTGAAACAGTATTGTACAGTCTTTTGACAAGGGTTAATGGACCATATAAGTATTATATTGTTTTCCTCTAAAAACCCCTAGTATTCTAAATTTTTGGGTCCAATCTGTTTAAACAAAAATAGATTTAATGTTTGTCCAGGTACATTTTTTAAGGCATCCTAATTTAAAAACTGACAGGGCAGCACTTTTATATCATTATTTCTTTAATTAATTGCTCTGGAAAGCTTGTCACTAAAACAGACATGGGAGCCTGCTTATTTCATTCAACTGTAACATTTCTTTCAACTTGTGGATTTCTCTGTCTTTCCTGACACAATCTGCTATAGCTGTTAATACTGCACATACAACAGCTGTAGCACATCTGTTATCTTTACTAAATTTCAATTTTTGTCCTTGTAATAAGTTATTTTGGTTTTTTGGGGGATAAGGGATAGGTGGTCAATGAGGTGGAGGGATAAGGGATATGGTATACCTGAGATTTTTCTTTGTATTTCTTTTTCTGGGGGGCTGCAAATGTTCTAAGAATGATCATGGTGATGAATAAACAACTCTGTGATTATATTGTGTGTCAGTAATTGTATACTATATGGACTCTATGTGTTTGAATATTTCTCAATACAAATATTTAAAAAAAAGATTAGACTAACAGCAAGCTATTTCAACAAAGTATATTTATCCTTAAAATAATTTGAGACTGCCCACATGAACTGATTATAACAGGTTTTTTAGCTACTGAAAACTGTAATAAGCATTTTACAGCTAAAGGATTACAGTGAATATTTTTTAACTTATCTTCCCTTCTTTAACATAGGAGAGAATTAGAATTGGAAGAAGAAATACTGGATAGGTCTGTAAGGGATGAAATTACTTATGGAGGTTAACATGAGCTGTCTCTTCCTGTCAAGGTTCTGTCTCAGGAGAACATCTCTCCATCTCTCCATGACTTAAAGAACTGTGATAGAGGGCCCAGCCTGCTTTTTTTGTTGGGTTCATACAACTCATAAAGTTATGAGGCAAAGGTAAAAGAAGCATGCGAGTATACCCAGCTCTAGTTTAACATAACACAGCTGTCTATAATTATATGTTACTCTCTACGGTACATCATTGATTTTATACCCAATAAATGCTCCAATGGCACTCTCCATTGGGCTCAGAATAAAAATATGACCTAAGCTCTAATCTACAAGGGTTAGAGGTGAATCCTTCAGCTCTCAACTTTTCAGCCTTGCTCAGAGAATTGAAGGCTCCTTAAGTAGGTGATATCAAGCCCCCAGGGTACCAACAATTTCCAGGAAGGATTTTAATAAATCCAGATTTGAGTTTAGAACATGAAAGTTCAATTAGATTTGCTTGTTTGAAATGCAGGAATCATAATTTTAATATATGTACCAGATTTATCTGAAGGGGTTGATCAGGAGACATTTTCTAAAAAAAAAGTTAAACAGCAATCTAAAATCAAAGATGCTCCTGTCATGTATGTTTTGCTTATCAGCATCATGCACCTTCCTCTCCATTCTGAAGTTTCCTCTACCTGATGTTCTTCATGTCTGGTGCCTAGTTTGGTCAATTTAGTGTACCCTGGAGAAGAATAAATTTCAAAGAATATATCATTCTCCATTTACACTAAATAAATTTTATTTATCTGTGAAAAAATTAAGCAACATATATATTTACTTTTGCCATAACATGGTCAACATTTTATTTATTTATATGACTATATTAGCACGTATGTTAATAAAACAGTCACAATATCTGCCCCCGCTTGTTGTGTGGGTGCATGTCCAGAGATGAACTGGGAATTTTATAATTTACCTCATTCCTACTTACAGCATTTTTAGGGGCATATAATTGCTCTGTATATACATGAGAATACTGAGAATCAGAGCTAGGGAGCATCCACATGATATTCTACCCAGAAATTTGGTGATCTGGTGTATGTGTTTGTAAATGCACCAGCATGCAATATTCCAAAGATGGAAGGACTTTTTTAAAAATGAAATTTATTAAGTCCCAAGTTTACATTTCTAAAGCCATAAAAATGTGCAAACTAAGGCTTCCAGAGAAAGATACCTCAACTCAAGAAATGCTGACCAGTTCAGAAAACTCCTGTCAGCTGGGAAAGCACATGGCTCACATGGGCTGGTATCTTTGGCTTCTGATTTCATACAGTTTCCTCAAGGGGGGTGGCATTTTCTCTCTGCACCTCCAAACATCTAGGGTCTTGTATTCACTCTGAGCTTCCTCCAAAATGTTTTCCTGTTTAAGGACCACCAATAAAATAACTGATGCCATCCTTGAATAGATTGAATCACATCTCCATCAAATCGAAAGGCCACACTGGGTATGACACATTTCCATGGAAACAATCTAATTAAAATATCCCACTGTGCAATATTGAATCAGGGATTGGAAGAACAAGGCTTTTCTGGGGAACAAAATAATTTCAAATCAGCACTTTCCACCCTCTGGACTCCTAAATGACATTTTCTCCACTAATAAAATAAAAATACATGAATTCCATCACAATATCACAAAAGCCTTAAACAATTTCAGTAACAATACAAATATGATATAAATCCAGAAACAGTAGAAAATCTTATTAAAGTTAGCTACAGGCATGGTCTGCCCTAAGGTGAAATTCTCTTCTGGCTACTGATCTGTGAAATTCAGAAAAATTTATCTGCTTCCAGTAAAAAAAAGGGGGGGGAATAGTCATAGCACATATATTCCCATTTCTATGTGGTGAAATTGGAAGGAAAACATGGGTAAAATTTCCAAACAGTTCCTAAAATGAGCAGGCCAAACACCATTACATTTCAAATTCAAAGAGTCGTGTATCCTTGGGCTTTAGGAATTGGCATTCCCTCACATCCCAAGGGTTAGAAAGCAGTTCTGTTCTATCCAAATGTTGAGATGAAATTTTCACCCTTAGGGGATATTGGGGAGACCACATTTTTCTCAGCTCCATTCACTCCAAACATTGAGGCAGCACCCAGGAACTCTACCATTACTGGGGCATATGCTCAAACCTTCAGAAAAACAGAATGGCAGCAATGATCTCCCTAATCCTGAAGGAGTTTGCTTCACCATCTCCAAGACCTGGGGCACCAAAACTGTTCCAGAATATTGAGGCAGAATGCCCACACTCTGCCTTCAAGCCAAACATCCTCTCCAAGTGCATACCTAGGTCTGCTTTCCTGTCCTGATGTTTCTTGGCTTTGGAACTGAGCTCCATTGGTTCTGCCCTTGAAGTTATTTTTCCTTCAATTTGTCTTTCTCTGTCCCTTTTACTCCAACATGGCAGTCATTCCATTTCTACAAATCCCACAATGCTCTTGTTGATTTTCTATGATTATATTAAGATCATATCCATCAGACAATAGGACTTTCTCCAAAACCTTTCTGGATAGCTCCATCTCCAATCTTCACTTGCCCTGTAATAACTGAATGCTTCCATGTTTGGATAAATCCTCACATGGTACCTTATTCACTGGCGTCTCATTCTCTGGAAGTCAAGAATTGTCCACATCATCTGTTCTAGTTTGCTAGCTGCCTGAATGCAATATATCAGAAATGGAATGGCCTTTTAAAAGGAGAATTTAATAAGTGTGGAGGGCCAGGAGCAATCAATCAGGCCCAAGCAGAGAAAGTCCCCACAACATTGGGGCGGAATGTCCCCAAGAGTTAAACAATAACCAATGTTAAGAAACTGAGAGAACGGGATGTGTTTTGGCAACAGCTAATGGCATTTTTCTGCTTCTAAGATACACTTGCTTGCTAGTGACTTCAAAACCACAACATAACTTTAGCCTTTATAAGCACACCTAGAAAATCTGTACTGGCTGCTTTCTGAATCTTCCTTCTTGGAAGTTTCTGGGGCAGTTGCTGGCTGGCTAATAAAGACTCCAAATTGGCTTGCAGTTCTGAATTATGTGGTCTCTCTTTTGGTGCGCCCCACAACAATAAGTTGCCAATTTACAGTTCTAAGGCTGATAAAATGTCCCAATTACAACAAGTCTATAGAAATGTTCAATCAAAGGTATCCAGGGAAAGATACCTTGATTCAAGTAGGCTGATCAAGTTCAGGATCTCTCAAGTGGAAGGGCACATGGTGAACACAGTCAGGGTTCCTCTCTCATCTGGAAGGGCACTAGGTGAACATGGCAAAGAAAAGAGCACATGGTGAACATGGTATCATCTGCTAGCTTCTTCTCCTGGCTTCCTCTCTCATGAAGCTCCCCAGGAGACATTTTCCTTCTTCATCTCTGAAGTTCACAGGCTGGTAGACTCTGCTTCTCATGGCTATGTCGTTCTACTCTGCTCTCTCTGAATCTCTCTTATTCTCCAAAATGTTTCCTCTTTTATAGGACTCCAGAAACTAATCAAGACCCAACAAAATAGGTGGAGACACACCTCCACCTAAACCAGTTTAACAACCACTCTTGATTAAATCACATGTCCAGGGAGATGATCTGATTATGGTTTCAAACATACAGTATTCAACAGGGAGTATTCTGCCATTTTATGAAATGGGATTTTGATTAAAGCATGGCTTTTCTAGGGGACATACATCCTTTCAAACCAGCACATCATCCATTTCTGTTTATTCAGACCCAACAGTGCAGTTCTTAACTTAGCATTGTCTTAACACATTTCAAAATAAATCACAAGGAGAAGCCAGGCTGTGCTTACCACCTTCAGCTTGGAAATCTCTTCAACTAAATACTGTAGCTCACCATTTGAAATTCTAACCTCCATGCAAACTCAGAACACAATTTGGCTAAATTCTCTGTCTCTTTAAAACAAAGATCATCTTCACTCCACTTTGGTATAAAATCTGCATCATTTCTGTCTATGGCCCTATCATAATATGGACTCTAAGTCCACATTTCTATTATCAACAGTCCTTCAAAGCATTATAGGCCATCTGTCTGCAGTTCCTTACAAGGTTTCCAGAGTCTTTCCCTTTTCCACTCAAAAAACCATTCCAACATGTTTGATATTTGCAAACCACACCACTCAACCTTTCTAGTACCAACATCTGTATTATGTTGTTAATAATGCTAGAATGCAATATACCAGAGATGGGATCACTTTTAAAAGAGAACTTACTTAATTCAAGTTAATAATTTAAAGGCTGCAAAAATGTCCAAAGTAAAGCTTCCAGAGAAATATACCTTGACTCAAGAAAGGCTGGTGTGTCCAGAACAACTTTGTCAAGCTGGAAAGCATGTGGCTGGCATCTGCTGGGATCTTTGGCTTCTGGTTTCAAACAGCTTCCCAGAGGAGTCATTTTCATTCTGCATCTCCAAACATCTGGATTTTGTGTTGGCTATGAGTTTCCTCTAAAGTGTTTCCTCTTCTAGAGGACTCCAGTAAAGTAATCAAGGCCCACCTTAAATGGGTGAGATCACATCTCCATCAAATCAAAAGGCCATACCCAAGACTGGGTGTGTCACATTTCCATGGAAGCAATCTAATCAAAGGAACCCACCTTAAAATTCTGAATCAGGATTAGAAGAACAAGAAATTTCTCAGGTATATAACAACTTCAAACCAGTACACCTAACAACCTTCATGAAACCAACCTTGTCCTCTGTGTATTAAGCCCTTTAAGACACATCCCTCCCTGAATCAGAAGATGAGACACTGAGGGGGTACCTGGAGTCCAGATAAAGTTCCCAGTACATTAAATCACTGACTAGTACCAGTCCCATGCACCTTGCAATCCTGATTTTGAGGATTTTCTTAAATTATCATCTCTGGTCTCTTCTGAATGATGATTCATTGACCAGTATATCTCCCTCTTACATAGTTGTACATGGAAATGTTTACCACTTTAGAAATTCATGTAATTTCCATACATTGTCCTTGGTTTAGTTGCCTAATCCAAAAATGATACTATTACCTCATCAATTGAGGCCAAGTTCATTTGTCTTCTAAAGATTTCCTCACCTTCCTTGATCCTTGTATAAAAGCTTTGCCATGTCTGTTGTAATATCCAAAATAAGATATAAATACTCAGAATAGTTGGTACTGCCCCATAATATGGAAATGATCTTAACTTAATAACCAAGAAGTATGAGGGAGATGGGTCACATTATTTCAGGATTGGGTGTTGAGTGGTCTGAGATTTTCTGGTGGAATGAATCTTCAATCCCATTTTTAAACTGAATTAATTTCAACTACCAACCAAAATCTCTTGGGTCCTCCTCTCCACTGGAATTAAAGGTACTTTTGAGGCCTGTTTTGAGAACCAATCAACAACTTCAACTTGTTGAACTCTTTTTATTGTACCCAGTGACAGAGAGCTTGGAGGTTTTCAGGTCTCATGTGTTGAGATCAATCAGAAGTAAGAGAGGTGAGTCTATCTCTCTGTAAGAATTCATGTAATAAAAGAAGCCAGGATGATTTCTAAAAGGATAGAGGTAACACCTGTCTCAGTTTCTGGGTCAATCTGAGCTGGGGGAAGTTAGTATACTGGAAATGCTGGACAAGGCTACTTGTGATTAATGGAAGCACTAGAAGTATTGTGAGACCGTTTTGCGGCCAATAAAACAGATTGTGATGTGATCTGGCTGTGCAGATGATCTTTAGGCTGAGCCTGCTGCCGGGTTGCCTACTTTCTCCTACTGATTTCATTTTTACTTCTCTCTTTCAGGCAACAGACATAGACAGATTCAGGGCATTAGTTACTGCTGCTCCAGCCCTACAAATCAGCAGATATCTTTACCAAATTTATCCATAAGTTTTCCAAGCATTTGTATTTTTCACTACTATTATAAATGGAATGTTTTTTTAAAATTTCAATCAACTATTCTTTTCATCTACTGCATACAAATAAAATTTACTTTTAATACCAATCTTGTATTTTGTTAACTTGTTAATTCACTTATTAGTTCCAGTGTATATTTTTACCTTCTGTCAAATTTTCTAATTCTTCACTTATTTTACAAACTAAATTCCCTTTATATATTTTTCTTTCCTGACTGAAGTTAATAGAATATCCAGTAAAAAATTAAGTGGAAATAATGAGAACAGACATGTTTCTTATTCCTGATATTAGAGGGAAAACATTCAGCATTTCACTACTAAGTATGATATTAATGTAGATTTTCCATAGGCATCCATATTTTAATCTGAAGGACTCTTACTAGTTTGTTGAACAGCTTTTAAAGAATTGGACTTTGGAATTTTCCAAGTTTTTTTTTCTATATTTATCAATAGAATCATATGAAAAATTTTACTGTGTTGCAATAGTGAGCTACAAAGATTGATTTTCAATATTAAAATGACTTTTTCCAGATGAGCTAAACTATATTATTAACTTTATCCCTTGTTGTATTTAAATATCTAAAATTTTATTTATGAATGAAAGCTCCCTGTAGTATAATTTTAATACAATGCATTTTTCTGATTTTGGAATCACAAATGAAGCCATCTTATAAGGAGTTGAAAATCTTTTCTCTGGAAAACTGCATAAAATTGGTGTAAGTTTTCAGTACCACAAATGCTGTCACACATTAAGAATATCCTGTCTTAGTTCAGTTGAGAGTGCTGTACTAGGGCAAAAAATAGGGTGAGCCAAGAGAGTTTAGATTTCTAGCTTTGGCCACTCAACCAAACTGTGGGTAGAAACTTCTCTGACCTTGGTGGCTTGGGGTCAATACTCAGATTTTAAAGACTGATACCAGTCAAACACAGGGAGCTCTGTCTGATGTACATATCAGCCAATCTATGACACTGAGGTCTCACTGAGTTTATTGCCACACAGAGCAAAGAGATCAGATGATCTATAAGCCTAATATCTATCTTGCTGAATGGCAGAAATTCTGATAGTTTTATGGTATCAAAAGATGAACATTCTCAGTGCTGCCCATGAAAAAAAAAGATGAACAGGTTTTGGATAATGATTATAATGGCTTGAGATGCTGAAGGTAGAAAATATTTAATTATTGAGTATGCATAGATTAATTACATCCTAAGTCACAGAACATATGTAAGCAAAGGGTGAACTTAACATTATGATTGCCATGAATTTTACTATTATGAGGTATAGTCTAGTTATAGATAAAAGTTTAAAGTTTAATCTAGTGTGAATGCTCAGTGGGCCAATTTTGGTTAGATCTAGTTTTGTCTATTATGATAATTTAGGAATTTGGGAGGGATAGTTCTAAGATGACCCAGGTTCCTTCATCAAAAAACATCAGGCACTTCTTTGTGATCATAAGACACTAAAAACTCAAAGTAGGGGAAGGGAATTACAAGCAAGGATAGCCATGAGCTTTCACAATCACAAGATAAAGGTTATTTGTTTATACATTTATTATGTAAGATGAAGGAGGCTGGATTACAGTTCAGTAATATGAGGTATTTCCTCTTGTCTTTTTCATAAAACATGAAACTTAAGAAAGCATCTATATAATGATTCAATATTTATAGTAATGTATTCATTTTTAACTCTCAACCTGAAAACATCATCAGAAAAAGCACTGTGGAAATAAATCCTATGTATGTGGCATTTTGTATGTTATGTTTGATAAGACTCCAAGACATATATTTTAAAGAAACTGGCACATAACCATCTCTTCATTTGCTTCCTTCTTTTCCATGTCTCATGTCTTCCCAACCACCCAATAGCCACCTGCGTACATATGTTTACTTCAGTTATTGTTTCCAAGAAAATCCAATCTATGTAGAACTTTAGTTTATTTAAAATCTTCAGAAAATCATAAATGTGCCCAACTTGGCAATAACATAGTAAATGTTATGTTTGATAATGGGGTTAAATAGGATATTTTCACTACTTTGTACAGTTGATTATTCTCTACCTGTTCATCTGATCCTAGACATGATTGGATATGATAGAAATATCCTCACAAAGATTGTTGTGGTGAACGTGTAACTCAGAAATTATATTGTTAATTATATTGATTGTTTAGTAAGGATGGTGTTTATCAGGGAGACCTTATTGTAAAGTTCCTAGATTTTAAGCTCACAGAGCAGTCACATTTCTTCCTGAGTTGTAAAGTTTATTTCTAAGTTCTGAATTCTGAGATGCTGAGCTTTTTCTGTATAACCTGGTCAGTCTCAAGACTGTGGGTGTTTGTGTGACACCTGAAACACAGAGTTAGAGTTCTGTAGCTCTTCTGAAGTCAGCATTACCCCATACAGCAGCTGTTTCAAAAGCTGAAAAAGATCAGACTTCAACTAGAGGTATGAATGAAGCAGATCTTTTTAGGACTAAGGTAAATCAGGCTGAAGTGTAAAGGGTGATATTGATTGTGTTTAAATCTTCAACTTTTCCTGACCAAAGGAAAAGATGTTTATTTGGAGCAAAACTCATATTTTATATAGAACTCTATTTAATTTAACTTGTGTATAGTCAGTTTATTTGAACACCTAAATTCCATGGTACCTTGAATAAGGAGTGGGACCATGTTTGTTTTGACAGGTTAATGTCATGTCCTAATACATCTCATAGTAATTTGTGATGATGATAAAGAGCTTGAAAAGCCCTTTTGAGGGACTGTGGGAAAATGTCAATATTTTAAACATCCCCACCTGGGAAATTCCAGATATTCTCACAAATATTTGGAATACCAATTTAATAAACCAAGCCCTTGGTCTTGGAGCTTATCATTATGAAAATTATTTCTGCAGAGGAGAAGCTAAGCCTACTTATAATTATGCCTGAGTCATCCACAGTGAGCCTCTTTTGTGGCTGAGATGTGGCCTCTCTTTGGACACCAACTTGGTGGATAAATCCACTGCCTTTTTCCATATGTCAGACATGATGACCAGTGGTATAAATCTCCCTGGAAATGTGGGGCATGACTCCCAAGGATAAGCTTGACTTTATCATTGAGGGATTGAGCAAGACTTACTGACAAAAGGAAGAGAAATGGTGTCTAGTATTCATTCTGGAGGTTATTCCTACGTATTACATAAATTTTCCTTTTAAATTTTTAGTGGATTACAATAGCTAGAAAGAAATACCTGAAACTGTTAAATTGTATTCTAGTAGCCTTGATTCTTGAAGATGATAGTATAACTATATATCCTTTACCATGTGACTGTGTGATTGTGCAAACTTGTGGCTGACACCCCCTTTAACCAATGTATGGATAGACAAGTAAAAATATTTCATGATTGTGGTTGCAAATGGTAAATTGAATTTTTTTCTTGATTTATTCCTCAGATTTGTCATTGCTAGTATATAGAAACACAACTGATTTTGTGTGTTGATCTTTTATCCTACCAATTTGCTGTATTCATTTATAAGCTCTAGTACCTTTACTGTGGATTTTTAGGGATTTTCTACATATAAGATCATGTCATCTGCAAACAGTGATAGTTTTTCTTCTTCCTTTCCAATTTGGAGGTCTTTTATTTCTTTTCCTTTTCTAATTGCCCTGTCTAGAACTTGTAGTACAATGTTGAGTATCAGTGGTGATGGTGGACATAATTGTCTTGCTCCTGATCTTAGATGGAAAGATTTCAGTTTTTCCATAATGAATATGAAAATAGCTCTGAGTTTTTGATAAATCCCCTTTATCATGTTGGGGGGATTTTCCTTCTATTCCTATACTTTGAAGTGTTTCTTCAAGAAAGGATTGTAAATCTTGTGAAATGCATTTTCTCCATCACTTGAGATTATTTTTTCTATTTAATTTTTTGATGTGGTGTATCATATTGATTTTATTTTATTGACCCCTTGCATAACTGGAATACAGCTCCACTTAGTCATGGGGTATATTTCTTTTAATGTGCTGCTGGATTAGATTTTCAAATATTTTTTGATGAGTTTTGCATCTATAATCATTTAGTAGATGTGACTGTAATTTTATTTTCATGTAGTATCTTTCCCTAGCTTTAGTATTAGGATAATTCTGGCTTCATAGAATGAGTTAGGTAGCTTTCCCTCTACTTCATTTTTTGCAGAGTTTGAGCAATATTGGGACTAATTATTTCTTCAATGCTTTGTAGAATCCACATGTGAAACCATCTGGTATTGGACTTTACTTCTTTGGGAATTTTCTGATGACTGATTCAATCTCTTTACTTACATTTGGTTTGTTGAGGCATTCTATTTCTTCTTCAGTCAGTGTTGGCTGTTCAGGCTTCTCTAGGATGCTGTCCATTTTTTTCTAAGTTAACTGATTTGTTAGCATACTGTTACTCATGTTATCCTCTCATTATCTCTTTTATGTCTGCAGGGTCATGAATTTTGCTCCCCTTACCATTTTGGTTTTTATTCACATTCTCTCTTTTATTCTTTGTTAGCCTAGCTAAGATTCCTTTTATTTCATTGATTTTGTCAATAAAATTTCTGTATTTTTTATTTTCCATACTACTTTCATGATCTCAATGTAATTTCCTTCAGGTCTGATTCTTGTTGTTTCTTCCCTTTCCTTTGCTTCAGGGTTAGTTTGATGTTGTTTCTCCAGTTCCTCCAGGTGAACATTTAATTCCTAAATTTTTGCAGATTTTCCTTCACTTCATCTCTTTTGAAGTGGTTTTATCAGAAAAGGATGCTGAATTTTGTTGAATCCTTTTACAGCATCAATTTTTATGATCACATGATTTTCATTTTCAATTTGTTAATATGCTGTATCATATTGGTTGATTTTCCTTTGTTAAACCACACTTGCATACGTGTTGTAAACTTCTCTTGTTCTTGACATATAATTCTTTTAATGTGTCAATAGATTCTATTTGCTTGTTTTCTTGAGAATTTTTGCATCTATGTTCATTAGGGAGATTGCCCTGTAGTTTTCCTTTTTCCTTAGTATAAAGATACTAAAAAATAGTAGTATCTTTATCTTTTGTTATTAGAGTGATATTAACATTATAAAATGAGTTAGGTAATATTCCTTTTCCCTTAATTTTTTGGAAGGGATTGAACAGGATCACTAGTTATTTTTGGAATGTTCATTAAAATTACCATGTGAAGTCATCAGATTCTGGGATTTTCTTTATAGGAAGATTTTTGATGACTAATTTAATCTTTTTGCTTACAATAGATGTATTGAGATGTTCTGTTTCTTCCTGAGTCAGTGTAGCTTCTTTGTGTGTTTCTGGGAATTTATCCATTTCATCTAAGTTGCCTAGTTTGTACATATAGTTGTTCCTTATATTCCATTATCACGTTTTTAATTTGTTTAGGACACATGGAAATGACACCTCTGTCATTTCTAATGAATTTTATTTGTATGCTCTCTCTTTATTTCTTCATCAATCTCATAAGGGTTCTGTAAATTTTATTAATATTCTCAAAGAACCAAGTTTTGGTTTTGATTCCTTCTATTGTATTTCTTCCAGCTTGTTTATTTCTGCTTTACTCTTTGTTATTTATTTTCTTTCATGGTGTTGGGGTTACTTTGCTTTTAATTCTCTAATTGATCCAGGTGAGCAGTTAAGTACATGGTTTTGCTTATTCTTATTTTTTAATATAGAGATTTAGGGCATTAAATTTCCTTCTCAGCAATGCCTTTGCCACATCCTATAAGTTCTGATATTTTGTGTTCTTGTTATTATTTGACTCCACATATTTACTGATTTCTGTAGCAATTTTTCTTTAATCCACTGATTCTTTAAAAGTGTGTTGTTTAATTTTTATATATTTGTGAATGTTCTAGTTCTTTAGTGATTATTAAATTCCAATTTCATTCCATTGTGGTCAGAGAAAGTGCTTTGGATAATTTCAATGTTATTAAATTTGTAAAGAATTATTTTGTGTCCCAGAATATGACCTATCCTGGAAAACATTCCATCCACACTAGAGAAGAATATATACTCTGGTGCTTAGGGATATAATTATCTATACATGTCTATTATGTATAATTCATTTATTGCATTGTTTAAGTTCTCTGTTTCCCTGCTTATTCTCTGTCTGGTTGTTCAATCTATAGTGTAGAGTGATGTATAGAAGTCTTCCATTATTATTGTTGAAAAGTTTATAGCTCCTTCAGTTTTGCCATTTTGTTCATGTACTTTGAAGCACCTTGAATAGGAGCAGAAACATTTATGATTATTTGCTCTCAGTGAATTGTTCCTTTAATTGTTGAAATGTAGTGTCCTTTTCCTCTCATGATATCCTTAAATTTAAAGTCTAATTTTATTTTATATTAGCACAGCTATGCCTACTTTTTTTGGTTACAACTTGCATAAAACTTCTTTCAAAACCTTTTCACTTTCAAAATTAAAAAAAAACTTTTCACTTTCAGTATGTTTGTGTACTTGTATCTTAGATGCATCTCCTATAAATAATATATAGATGAATTATATTTTAAATACATTCTACCAGTATGTTTCTTTTAATTTGTGAGTTTAGTCTGTTAAAGTTCAAAGTTGCTGCTATAATTGCAATTCTTTTATCTACCATTGTCTTCTTTGGTTTTCATTTGTCAGATAAACATATTCTTTTAAACTCTATTTTTTCCTTTAAATTACACTGGCTGGTACTCTTCAAATATGTGCCCTCCTCTACTCTTCAAATATGTGCCCTCCTCTAGACCTCCCTCTTCTGTCTTTTTTTTAGCTAGCAGGTCTCCCTTTAGTATTTCTTCCAAGGCAAGTCTCTTGTTGACTAGTCTCTCATTCTTTGTCTTTAAAAATTAAAACTCTCTCTCAAGTTTTTAGGGCAATGACTAGATAAAGAAATCTTGGCTGGAAGCCTTTCTCATTCAGCATCTTAAATATATCATATCATTGTCTTTTTGCCCCGCTGGTTCCCCTTGACTGGTCTGAACTCAGTCTTAGGTGTTTTTTCTTATATGAAGTCAATCATTTTCCCTGGGCTATTTTCAGGGCCTTCTGCTTCTCAAATCAAACATTTGACAGTTAGATTATTATGTCTTGGGGTAGGTCTGTTTGGATTTATTCTTTTAGGCATCAGTTAGTCCTCTTTGAGTTGTTTCCCTTTTATAAATGTTAGGGAGTCTATTCCGGATTAAATCCTCAACTAACCTTCCCAAGTCTTCTCTTCTCTTCTCCTCTCTTCTCTTCTCAACTCTTCACTTCTTTCTCTTCTCTTTCTGGGACACCAATAACTCTTATTTTTGTATTTCTTAAGTTGGCAATCATTTCCTTAGGATCTTTTTTTGCCATTTGTACTTTCTGTGCTCTAGCTCAATTATTCTGTCCTTTGGCTCAGACTTCTGCTTCTTCAAATCTACTATCCTGTACCACTATATATTTTAAATTTGTCTACAGCATATTTGATCTCTGTGAGATCTGCTCTTTTTCTATTTAATCATTCACATTCTTACTTATGCTCTTCTTTTTTTTCTTTTTTTAACTTTTTTTATTAATTAAAAAATTAACAAACAGAACATTTAGAAACCATTCCATTCTACATATATAATCAGTAATTCTTAATATCATCACATAGTTACATATTCATCATTTCTTAGTACGTTTGCATTGATTTAGAAAAAGAAATAAAAAGACAACAGAAAAAGAAATAAAATGATAATAGAGAAAAAAAAACTATACATACATACCCCTTACCCCTCGCTTTCATTTACCACTATTTCAAACTGAATTTTAACATTTGTTCCACCTATTATTTTTATTCAACATGTTCTACTCTTCTGTTGATATAATAGCTAAAAGGAGCATCAGACATAAGGTTTTCACATTCACAGAGTCTCATTGTGAAAGCTATATCATTGTTCAATCATCATCAAGAAACATGGCTACTGGAACACAGCTCTACATTTTCAGGCAATTCCCTCCAGCCTCTCCACTACATCTTGAACAACAAGGTGATATCTACTTAATGCATAAGAATAACCTCCAGGATAACCTCTCGACTCTGTTTGGAATCTCTCAGCCATTAACACTTTGTCTCATTTTACTCTTCCCCCTCTTGGTCGAGAAGTTTCTCTCAGTCTCTTGATGTTAATTCTCAGCTCATTCTAGGGTTTTTTCTCAGCCCTTTGATGCTGAGTCTCAGCTCATTCCAGGATCTTTGTCCCACGTTGCCAGGAAGGTCCACACCCCTGGGAGTCATGTCCCACGCAGAGAGGGGGAGGGTGGTGAGACTGCTCATCATATTGGCTGGAGAGAGAGGCCACATTTGAGCAACAAAAGAGGCTCTCTTGGGGGTGACTCTTAGGCCTGAATTTTAAGTAGACTTGATCTATCTTTTGTGGGGTTAAGTTTCATGTGAACACACCCCAAGACTGGGGGCTCAGTCTATAGCTTTGGTTGTCTACACTGCTTGTGAGAATATCAAGAATTCAACTTGGGGAAGTTGAATTTCTCCCCACTCTCACCATTCCCTGAAAGGGGCTTGATCAGTCACTGATCAAATCATTCTGGTATTCATCGGGGGATCACTCTGGACAAACCAACAAAATCTCATGTGCTACCTGAGATTCCAAGTACTTATGACATTCATTCAAACTATCTACATGAGTTATATTAGGAAGTGCTCTAGTCAAAATCTAAATTTTGTAACAAATAAACATTTTTTGCTTTAGTCTTACACATAATGTGACATTTTGAAGTATTAGTTATCATCTATTTTCAGCACCCTGCAATAATGACAATCCTTTGTTCTTCCTCATGCAAAAACATTTTTAAAATTTGTTCATTGTACATTTCACTATTATTATACACTCTTGGCATTCCTAGATTATGCCATATCGATCTTTAACATCTATCTTTCTTTCTGCTTTCATTTATGTCCCCAGCCCTCTTCCCTCTATCATTCTCACATGCAGCTTCATTCAGTGTTTTAACATAATTACATTACAGTTAGGTAGTATTGTGCTGTCCATTTCTGAGTTTTTGTATCCAGTCCTGTTGCACAGTCTGGATGCCTTCAGCTCCGATTACCCATTATCTTACCCTATTTCTATCTCCTGATGGACTCTGTTACCAACGACATATTCCAAGTTTATTCACTAATGTCAATTCACATGAGTGAGACCATACAGAATTTGTTCTTTAGTTTTTGGCTAGTCTCACTCAGCATAATGTCCTCCAGGTCCATCCATGTTATTACATGCTTCATAAGTTTATTCTGTCTTAGAGCTGCATAATATTCCATCGTATGTATATACCACAGTTTGTTTAGCCACTCGTCTGTTGATGGACATTTTGGCTGTTTCCATCTCTTTGCAATTGTAAATAATGCTGCTATAAACATTGGTGTGCAAATGTTTGTTTGTGTCTTTGCCCTTAAGTCCTCAAAGCAGATACCTAGCAATGGTATTGCTGGGTCATATGGCAATTCTATATTCAGCTTTTTGAGGAACCACCAAATTGCCTTCCACAGTGGTTGCACCATTTGACATTCCCACCTACAGTGGATAAGTGTGCCTCTTTCTCCACATCCTCTCCAGCACTTGTCATTTTCTGTTTTGTTGATAATGGCCATTCTGGTGGGTGTGAGATGATATCTCATTGTGGTTTTGATTTGCATTTCTCTAATGGCCAGGGACATTGAGCATCTCTTTATGTGCCTTTTGGCCATTTGTATTTCCTCTTCTGAGAAGTGTCTGTTCAAGTCTTTTTCCCATTTTGTAATTGGATTGGCTGTCTTTTTGTTGTTGAGTTGAACAATCTCTTTATAAATTCTGGATACTAGAACTTTATCTGATATATCATTTCCAAATATTGTCTCCCATTGTGTAGGCTGTCTTTTTACTTTCTTGATGAAGTTCTTTGATGCACAAAAGTGTTTAATTTTGAGGAACTCCCATTTGTTTATTTCTTTCTTCAGTGCTCTTGCTTTAGGTGTAAGGTCCATAAAACCGCCTCCAATCATAAAATTCATAAGATATCTCACTAAATTTTCCTCTAACTGTTTTATGGTCTTAGACCTAACGTTTAGATCTTTGATCTATTTTGAGTTAACTTTTGTATAGGGTGTGAGATACAGGTTCTCTTTCATTCTTTTGCATATGGATATCCAGTTCTCTAGGCACCATTTATTGAAGAGACTGTTCTGTCCCAGGTGAGTTGGCTTGACTGCCTTATCAAAGATCAAATGTCCATAGATGAGAGGGTCTGTATCTGAGCACTCTATTCGATTCCATTGGTCAATATATCTATTTTTATGCCAGTACCATGCTGTTTTGACCACTGTGGCATCATAATATGCCTTAAAGTCAGGCAGCATGAGACCTCCAGCTTCGTTTTTTTTCCTCAAGATACTTTTAGCAATTCAAGGCACCCTGCCCTTCCAGATAAATTTGCTAATTGGTTTTTCTATTTCAAAAATAAGTTGTTGAGATTTTGATTGGTATTGCATTGAATCTGTAAATCAATTTAGGTAGAATTGACATCTTAACTATATTTAGTCTTCCAATCCATGAACATGGTATGCCCTTCCATCTATTTAGGTCTTCTGTGATTTCTTTTAACAGTTTTTTGTAGTTTTCTTTGTATAGGTCTTTTGTCTCTTTTGTTAAATTTATTCCTAAGTATTTTATTCTTTCAGTTGCAATTGTAAATGGAATTCGTTTCTGGATTTCCCCCTCAGCTTGTTCATTGCTAGTGTATAGAAACACTACAGATTTTTGAATGTTGATCTTGTAACCTGCTACTTTGCTGTACTCATTTATTAGCTCTTTTAGTTTTGCTGTGGATTTTTCAGGGTTTTCAACATATAGTATCATATCATCTGCAAACAGTGACAGTTTTACTTCTTCCTTTCCAATTTTGATGCCTTGTATTTCTTTTTCTTGTCTAATTGCTCTGGCTAGAACTTCCAACACAATGTTGAATAACAGTGGAGATAGTGGACATCCTTGTCTTGTTCCTGATCTTAGGGGGAAAGTTTTCAATTTTTCCCCATTGAGGATGATATTAGCTGTGTGTTTTTCATATATTCCCTTTATCATTTTAAGGAAGTTCCCTTGTATTCCTATCCTTTGAAGTGTTTTCAACAGGAAAGGATGTTGTATCTTGTCAAATGCCTTCTCTGCATCAATTGAGATGATCATGTGATTTTTCTGCTTTGATCTGTTGATATGGTGTATTACATTAATTGATTTTCTTATGTTGAACCATCCTTGCATACCTGGGATGAATCCTACTTGGTCATGATGTATAATTTTTTAATGTGTTGTGGGATTCGATTTGCTAGAATTTTGTTGAGGATTTTTGCATCTATATTCATTAGAAAGATTGGTCTGTAGTTTTCTTTTTTTGTAATATCTTTGCCTGGTTTTGGTATGAGGGTGATGTTGGCTTCACAGAATGAATTAGGTAGCTTTCCCTCCACTTTGATTTTTTTGAAGAGTTTGAGCAGGGTTGGTACTAATTCTTTCTGGAATGTTTGGTAGAATTCACATGTGAAGCCATCTGGTCCTGAACTTTTCTTTTTGGGTAGCTTTTGAATGACTGATTCAATTTCTTTACTTGTGATTGGTTTGTTGAGGTCATCTATTTCTTCTTGAGTCAAAGTTGGTTGTTCATGCCTTTCTAGGAACCTGTCCATTTCATCTACATTGTTGTATTTATTAGCATAAAGTTGTTCATAGTATCCTGTTATTACCTCCTTTATTTCTGTGAGGTCAGTGGTTATGTCTCCTCTTCCATTTCTGATCTTATTTATTTGCATCCACTCTCTTCTTCTTTTTGTCAATCTTGCTAAGGGCCCATCAATCTTATTGATTTTCTCATAGAACCAACTTCTGGTCTTATTGATTTTCTCTATTGTTTTCATATTCTCAATTTCATTTATTTCTGCTCTAATCTTTGTTATTTCTTTCCTTTTGCTTGCTTTGGGGTTAGTTTTCTGTTCTTTCTCCAGTTCTTCCAGGAGGACAGTTAATTCCCGAATTTTTGCCCTTTCTTCTTTTTTGATATAGGCATTTAGGGCAATAAATTTCCCTCTTACCACTGCCTTTGCTGCATCCCATGGTTTTGATATGTTGTGTTTTCATTTTCATTTGCCTCGAGATATTTACTAATTTCTCTTGTAATATCTTCCTTGACCCACTCGTTGTTTAAGAGTGTGTTGTTGAGCCTCCACATATTTGTGAATTTACTGGCACTCTGCCTCTTCTTGATTTCCAACTTCATTCCTTTATGATCTGAGAAAGTGTTGTGTATGATTTCAATCTTTTTAAATTTGTTGAGACTTGCTTTGTGACCCAGCATATGGTCTATCTTTGAGAATGATCCGTGAGCACTTGAGAAAAAGGTGTATCCTTCTGTTGTGGGGTGTAATGTCCTATAAATGTCTGTTAAGTATAGCTCATTTATTGTAATATTCAACTTCTCAGTTTCTTTATTGATCCTCTGTCTAGATGTTCTGTCCATTGATGAGAGTGGGGAATTGAAATCTCCAACTATTAAGGTAGATGTGTCTATTTCCCTTGTCAGTAATTGCAGTGTATTCCTCACGTATTTTGGTGCATTCTGGTTCAGTGCATAAATATTAATGATTGTTATGTCTTCTTGTTTAATTGTTCCTTTTATTAGTAGATAGTACCCTTATTTGTTTCTTTTAACTGTTTTACATTTGAAGTCTAATTTGTTGGATATTAGTATAGCTACTCCTGCTCTTTTCTGGTTGTTATTTGCATGAAATATCTTTTCCCAACCTTTCACTTTCAACCTATGTTTATCTTTGGGTCTAAGATGTGTTTCCTGTAGACAGCATATAGAAGGATCCTGTTTTTTAATCCATTCTGCCAGTCTATGTCTTTTGATTGGGGAATGCAGTCCATTAACATTTAGTGTTATTACTGTTTGGGTAATACTTTCCTCTACCATTTTGGCTTTTGTATTATATATATCATATCTGATTTTCCTTCTTTCTACACTCTTCTCCACACCTCTCTCTTTTGTCTTTTCATATCTGACTCTTGTGCTCCCTTTAGTATTTCTTGCAGAGCTGGTCTCTTGGTCACAAATTCTCTCAGTGACTTTTTGTCTGAAAAAGTTTTAATTTCTCCCTGATTTTTGAAGGACAATTTTGCTGGATATAGAAGTCTTTGTTGGCAGTTTTTCTCTTTTAGTAATTTACATATATCATCCCACTGTCTTCTTGCTTCCATGATTTCTCCTGAGAAATCTACACATAGTCTTATTGGGTTTCCCTTGTATGTGATGGATTGTTTTTCTCTTGCTGCTTTCAAGAGCCTTTCTTTCTCTTTGACCTCTGACATTCTAACTAGTAAGTGTCTTGGAGAACGCCTACTTGGATCTATTCTCTTTGGGGTGCGCTACACTTCTTGGATCTGTAATTTTAGGTCTTTCATAAGAGTTGGGAAATTTTCAGTGATAATTTCTTTCATTAGTTTTTCTCCTCCTTTTCCTTTCTCTTCTCCTTCTGGGACACCCACAACACATATATTTGTGCACTTCATATCATTTAATTTCCTGAGCCCCTGCTCAAAATTTTCCATTCTTTTCCCTATAGTTTCTGTTTCTTTTTGGATTTCAGATGTTCCATCCTCCAGTTCACTAATTCTAACCTCTGTCTCTTGAAATCTACCATTGTAGGTTTCCATTGTTTTTTCATCTCTTCTACTGTATCTTTCATTCCCATAAGTTCTGTGATTTGTTTTTTCAGACTTTCCATTTCTTCTTTTTGTTCATCCCATGCCATCTTCATGTCCTCCCTCAATTTATTGATTTGGTTTTTGAAGGGGTTTTCCATTTCTGTTCATATATTCAGAATTAGTTGTCTCAGCTCCTGTATCTCATTTGAGCTATTGATTTGTTCCTTTGACTGGGCCATATCTTCAATTTTCCTGGTGTGATTTGTTATTTTTTGCTGGCATCTGGGCATTTAATCAGATTTCCCTGAGTGTGGGACCCAGCAGGTTCAGAGACTTTCCTGTGAAGTCTCTGGGTTCTGTTTTTCTTATCCTGCCCAGTATGTGGTGCTTGTCTGTCTGCGGGTTCCACCAGCAAAAGATGTTGTGCCTCCTTTAACTCTGGAAGACTCTTGCTGCTGGGTGTGTGGTGGAGACAGAGGAAAGGTTGTAGGTTGGTTTTAATGGCTTCAAATTGTGAAGTCCTGGGATCTGAATTCTTTGAGAGAGGGATTCCACCTGAGTTGCGTTTCACCCCTCCCGTGGGGAAGGTTCAGGTGGTAGAGAGCCCTGAAAGCAGCCTGTTTCTGCGTTCGGGGCAATTGCAACCTGTGTAATCCCAGCGCTGAGCCCAGAGGCAACCAAGCCTCCATAGAAACAGCCGGAGAAGACTCTGTTTCACCCCCTTTCCTCTTTTTCAGTTAGCCCAATCGGCGACTTCCGCCTTGATCAGTTTCATCTGAGCTGAGGGCCTATTTTTAGTAGTCAGAAGTTGTTCATTAATGCCACTATTGGTGTTAGGTTGGACTCAGTCTCTACTACTGTTGGAGACTCTTTTCTTTCCCTCTGGGAAGTCGCCTGTGGGGGAGGGGTGCCAGCCACTGCAGCTTGGGGAACTGCTGATCCAAGGTTCCCAGCTGGCCCAGGAAGCTGCGTGGGGGAGGGGTGCTGGTCGCTGGCTGCTGCGGCTTGGGGAACCGCTGATCCGAGGCTCCCAGCCGGCCAGGGAAGCCACGTGTGTGGGAGGGGCACCAGTCACCGGCCGCTGCAGCTTGGGGAACCACTGCTCCGAGGCTCCCAGCTGGCCCGGGAAGCCACATTTGTGGGAGGGGCGCCGGTCGCCGTGGCTTGGGGAACCACTGATCCGAGGCTCCCAGCAGGCCTGGGAAGCCGCATGTGTGGGAGGGGTGCTGGTCGCTGGCCACCGCAGCTTGGGGAACTGCTGATCTGAGGCTCCCAGCTGGCCCAGGAAGCCACGTGTGTGGGAGGGGCGCTGGTTGCCGGCCACCGCGGCTTGGGGAACCACTGATCTGAGGCTCCCAGCTGGCCCGGGAAGCCGCGTGTCTGGGAGGGGCACCGGTCACCTGCCACCGCAGCTTGGGGAACCGCTGATCCGAGGCTCCCAGCCAGCCCAGGAAGCCGTGTGTGGGAGGGGTGCTGGTCACCGGCCACCATGGCTTGGGGAACTGCTGATCCGAGGCTCCCAGCCAGCCCAGGAAGCCGTGTGTGGGAGTGGCACTGGCTGCCAGCTGCCGCGGCTTGGGGAACTCACCTCTCCGAGTCTCTCAGTTGGACCGGGAAGGAGGGAGGGAGGGGCGCCGGCCACCAGCTGCCATGGCCTGGGGAAGTGTGCGCTGCTTGGGGACCTCACCACAGTGGAGTCTCGTAGCCCATCCAGCCGTTCCAAACTGGGGTACACTGTATGTCCGGTCTCTGTTGTGGCTCCGGGAGTTGTTCTGTACTGTTTCTAGTTATTTAGTAGTTGTTCTGGAGGAGGAACTAAGACATGCGCACCTTACTAAGGCGCCATCATCTCCAGAAGTCCCCTTCTCCTCTTTTTTTTGTGAAGAATGACATTTATGCAAAGAGAGCAATATAATTTCAAAGTACACTGCAACAACAACAAAAGAATAAGGCTACGATGGCTCTTTAAAAAGTAGAAAAAGTAATTGGACTTTGACTAGAGATATGAATGAAGCTGATCTGGATAGGATTAGGGTAAATCAGAATGCAGGTAAAGGATATGGCCCATATTTTAACACTTCAACTTCTGTATGAGACTCAATGAAGAGATATTTGATGCAAGATTCATATTTTGGGCAGTGCATTATCTAATTGCATTTGTATGGTCAGTTTATTTGAACACCATAACTACTTGGAATCTTGAGTAAAGCAGGAAATCTTGTCGATTTGTACAAGTTAGTACATATACCTTGATATATACCAGATAAATTTGTGCAGAGAATAAAAAAAATATTTCCAAAGTCCCCTTGTGGGACTGGGGGGAAAAGGAGGTAATATTCAGCTTCCCCATCTGAGGAATTCCTGATATTCTCACAAGCAGTGGGAACAACCAATTCAATAGGCTGAGCCTTTGATCTTGGAGCTTGTCCCTATGAAACTTATTCCTACAAAGAAAAAGCTGTCTACTTACAATTTTGCTGAGAGTCACCCCCAGAGAACTTCTTTGTTGCTCAGATATGGCCTCTCTCTAAGCCAACTCACCAGGTGAACTACTTCCCTCCCCCCATATGGGACAGGACTCCAAGGATGAGCTGGAACCCAGTATCATGGGATTGAGAAAGCCTTCTTGAGAAAAAGGGGGAAGACAGAAATGAGACAAAATAATATTTCAGCAGCTGAGATATTTCAAACAGAGTTGAGAGGTTATCCTGGCACTTATTCCTGTGCATTATATAGCCATCTCTTTTTAGTTTGTGGTGTATTGGAGTGGCTAGAGGGAATTACCTGAAACTGTTGAGCTGTGTTCCAATAGCCTTGATTCTTGAAGATGATTAAATAACTATATAGCTTTTACAATGTGATTGTGTGAGTGTGGAAACTTTTTTCTGATGCTCCTTTTATCCAGGGTATGGACAAATGAGTAAAAAAAAAATGAGGATAAAAATAAATAAATAATAGGGGGGATAAGGGCAAAAAAATGGGTCGATTGGCATACTAGGAGTCAATGAGAGAAGGGGTAAGAGATATAAGATCTGTCAGTTTTTTCTTTTTATTTATTTTTCTGGAGTGATGCAAATGTTCTAAAAATGATCATGGTAATGAATACACAGCTATGTGATGATGTCATAAGCAACTGATTGTATATTATGAATGGACTGTATGTGTGTGAAGATTTCTCAATAATAATATATTTTAAAAAAAGAATAAGGCTATATATAATTAAGTTCTTGCATGAACTTAATATACCTTCAAAGGTATAATTCTTCTACAAAGAGTGTTTAAGCTCCCTGCATAAGGGGAAAATTGCTATGGGCTATATTTAACAAGAAAACATCAGCAGTACCACAGCAACAGGAGGTGTAAATAATAGGGGGAGGGACAAAAGTTAAGGGGTGGTTTAGATTTCCTATTTGGTGAGGGTGTGTTTATTGATTATCTTTCTCTTGGGAACAATGAAGTTTTCTAAAATTCAGAAGGTTGATGGACTGTGGCCTTTGGGCATTACACATGATGCCTAATGAATGCAAGTGGCTGAAGGAAGCACTGAATGAGAAGTAGATTGTTGAACTATGGTGCATACATATGATTGAATATTGTGCTCCTATAAAAGGGAACAAAGTCATGAGGCATGAAACAATGTGAATGAACTTGCAGGACATTTGGTGAGGGAAATAAAAGAACAATTATTGTATTACCTCTTTAGAAAATGCTTATAAAATTGAGTAGATTGAAATAATAGTGATCAATGAAAGGGAGTGAAAAAAAAATAGGGGGAACAAAGGTTAAAATATATTGGGGTGGCCTGGACAAGGTGACTCAGTGGCATAGTGCTCACCTGCCATGCGGGAGACCTGGGTTCAATTCCCGGTGCCTGCCTGTGCAAAAAAAAAAAGATATATATATATGTATATATATATATACACACACACACACACACACACACACACACACAGAGTAGATAGAAATACTAGTGGTCAATGAGAGGGAGGGGTAAAAAAACATATTATAGTATGTATGAGTTTCTTCTTTTTACCCTTCTGGAGTGATACAAATGTCTAAGAAATGGTCATGATGACAAATATACAACTATGTGATGACATTGTGAGTCACTGATTGTACACCAAGTACAGAATGTTTGTATGTTAAGAATGTTTGTGTCCGTATGTTGTTTTGTCAAAAAAAAGATTAAAAAAGAAAATGCTTATAAGAAAACTAGATTGTAAGCTCTTATAGAAGACACATTTAGTCTGGAGTGGTAATTATCATTTCTAGATTTTGAGAGGCTGCTATTTAGAGACAAGAATGAAACTGATCAGGTTGGGATTAAGGTAATTCAGAATACATGGTTAAGGAAGACCTTGTCTATATTTTAGAACTGCACCTACTATTTGAGACCAAAGGAAGAAAGCTTTATTTGGTCTGGAACCTAAATTTTCTGTAGCACATAAAGTAATTCAACCTGTCTGGATAGCTTATTTGAAAAATGGAAACACAGGGATCCCAGAATAAGAATGAGGGCCTTTAATCCTGTATAGCTTAATGTAATGCCTGAATACGTCATAGAATATAGTGAACAGATAAGCAAAAAGTATTGGGAAAGGCCCTTGAGAGAGGGGAGAAAAAATATGGAACTATTAAACTTTACCATCAGGGAATCCCTTGATACTGTGTCATACATTAGGGACACCCAAATCAACAGGCCAAGTCCTTGATCCTGAGGCTTACTCTCATAGCAGAGAAGCTTAGCCTACCTATAGGTATGCCTAAGACTTCCATCTGGAGAAACTCTTTTGTTGCTCAGATGTGCCCTCTCCTGCTAAGCCCAACTCTGTAAGTGAAATCATTGCCCTCCCCACCACATGGGCATGACATCCATGGAAGAAAGTGTCCCTGTGAAGTCAGAGATGGCTACCAGTGATGAGTCTGGCTTTAGCACCATGGGATCAATAATTACATCCTAATCATAAGGGGGAAAAGAAGTGTAGCTAATAAAAGTATCAGTGGCTGAGAGAGTTCAAATAGAGTTAAGGCTACTCTGGAGGTCACTCTTACACAAGCTTCAGTTAGACATTGCTACCTATCACAACCTGCAAAATTCCAACCAAAACCATTCCAGCCAATCCTAAAGAACACCTAAGGCAATATGTAAGATTCTACAAAGATTCCATGTATTAGGGTATTTTCCAGAAACCTGCAACTTCCAGATGGGTCCCTGGACCACATAAGTCCTGAAACTTAGAGGGCCCAGCCTTTCCACAACATCAGCTAGTTCCATCTCCCTACCCCATATTATTGACAGCCCCATGCAACATGAAAAAGTTAGAATGGACATAGACCAAATACCTGTAAAGAGTGGGAAAAAGATCAAAGGTGGTGGTGGAGTTATACAGAGAAGGTAGGGTTTAACAAATGAGTATGATTGCTGAATCATTATATTGATATTTCTTTTAGTCTCCAGTATCTTAAAGCAGCTAGAAGTAAAAACCTAAAATTGTGGCACTGTAAGCCATTCCAAACTCTGAAATCTGTTCTACAACTAACTGCAGCACTGTGCTTTGAAATTTATTGGTGTTTTGCATATATGTTATTTTTCACAAAAAATACTTGATTGTGATGATGAAAAAATGTTTATTCCTTCTACCCTCCTTTATTCTGAAGCAGCTAGAAGGAAAAATCTGAGAGGATGGTATGGTAGGCCATGACAAACTCTGGGATCTGTCCTGCCAACTACTTGTTGAAGAGTGCTTTGTAAACTGTTGCATTTTTCTTTCTTTGCTTTGTACATATATATTATACAATAAAAAAGAATGACATTGCAGATCTCAACCAAATCCATTCTTGCCAATCCTAAAGAACACATAGGGAATCATATAAGATTCTACAAAGGTTCCATGCACTAGGGTAAGTTTCCAAAATCTACAACCTCCAGATGGGTCTCTGAACAAGATTAGGCCCTGAAATTCAGAGGGGCCAGCCTTACCAAAACATCAACTTGTTCCATCTCCCTATCTCATATTATCAACAGCCCCTTCCAATGTAAAAAAGTTAGAATGGGCATAGCCCAAATACCACAGAAGAGGGAGAGAAAGATCAAGAGTGATGGTGGAGTTATACTGAGAAGATCGGGTTTAACAAATGAGCATGAGTGCTGAATCATTATGTTGATATTTCTTTTAGCCTCCAGTACCTTAAAGCAGCTAAAAATAAAAACCCAAAATTGTGAAATTGTAACCTATACCACACTCTGAAATCTGTTCTACAACTCATTATTGTAGAACTTTGACATTTATTGCTTTTATGTATATATGTTTTTAAATAGAAGGAGAATTATAACAGACAAGATAGGCTTTAACAAATGAGTATGACTGCTGAATCATAATACTGATATTCTGTTGGTCTCCAGCGTCTTGAAACAGAAGAAAAAAAAATCATGGAACTGTAACCCATACTAAACCTTAAAATCTGTTCTATAAATGCATGTTAAAATGTACTTAGAAATGTATTGCTTTTTTGCACATAAGTCATATTTCACAATAAATAAAAAGATGGATGGAGTCCATTCTACTTTGCTTTGTTTTTACAACTGCTAGCCCAGATGGAATAGGTCAAGAAAGAAATTAGTGAAATAAACAGTACAATATTTGAAACTCTGTTTGAAAAAAGAGGTTCACCCTTTCCTTCAGAAAGTACTTGGCACTTCTGTAGCCAGATAAATGAAAGCAAACAAAATCTGCAAGAGACTACCTAACAGTCTGAATTGCATCTGAACCGCCTCTCATTTACCTTCCCTTTCATTTCAAAACCCTTGGACAATGGCCAAAGAGAAATGATCTTCTCAAATGCACCCTGAGAATATGCCAAAAAGTATATATGTGACAGCAAGAAGGCTATTTCATCAGTAAACCAAAATGCCAGAAACATTCCATCTGCTTTGTTTTTTATTATTCATGGCCATAAAGCTAAATAACATATATGACCACAAACCTTTGTTTTCATATAACCCTAACCCTAACCCTAACCCTGTCCCCAAGGGGACAAAGTAATAGTAAGGTTGACCCATTACTATATATAACACTACTACCAGGAAGCTGAGATGAAATAGGACCTGACATACTCTATGGATTCCAAAGTTTCCTTTGATATAAAAGTATGAGAAATGCCCATATCCTGTTGGAAACAGATATGCAGCAACCAGAACACAAATGTGCATGCAAATAGGCAAAAATGTACTTGCTCCAGATATGTGATAAATCACAAGTTACATACAGCCTTTCCATTCACCTGTTTGTTCTCTATGTAATACTTTAGTCTCTCTAGCATTATCATTGTAAAATATTCCAATTTTGCAATATGCTTTAAAGTCAGGAAGTGTGAGTCCTCCAACATCATTCTTTTCCAAGATGTATTTGGCTGTCTGGGATCCTTGGCTTTTCCATTTCTGCATTGTAGGCTGTTGTAACTTTGATTGGAATCACATTGAATCTGTAAATCAGTTTCTGTAGATTGACATCTTAATGATATCTAGTCTTCCAATCCATGAACAAGTAATGTCCTCCCATTTGTTTTGGTCTTCTTCGATTTGTTTTAGAAACATTTTGTAATTTTTTGTATGCAAATATTTTTCATTCTTCATTGAAACTCTCTTACTCAAAAATGACTGCACTATTGTTATCATGTGCAATGATGTAGAATATAAACAATGCGATCTCAATCAAAACTGCAACAGCCTACTCTGAAGAAATGGAAAAGCCAATTATCAAATTTATTTGGAAGGCTAAAGGGTCCCAAACAGCCAGTATGCCTTTAATTTATATGTATTCATGTTATGATATTAAATCCTTCCTCACATGATTTTGCCTTTTGTTCTACTGTGCAAGCTGCTAGAATGTGATATACCAGAAATGGAATGACTTTTTAAAGGGGGATATTATTAAGTTGCAAGTTTACATGTTCTAAGACTGTGAAAATGTCCAAATTAAAGCAAGGCTATAGAAATGTCCAATCTAAGGTATCCAGTGAAAGATACCTTGGTTCAAGAAGGCCAATGACATTCAGGACTTTTGTCTCAACTGGAAAGGCACATGGCAAACATGGTAACATCTGCTAGCTCTCTCTCCAGGTTCATTATTTCATGAAGTTCCACAGGGGCATTTTCCTTCTTCATCTCCAAAGGTCTCTGTCAGCATGGGCTCTCATGGCTCTCCTGGCTCTCCCACTTTTTCTAAAATGCTTCCCTCTTAAAGGGCTCCAGTAAGCAACCCCACCTTGAATGGGTGGAGACAAAACTCCATGGAAGCCATCCCACAATTGGGTGGGTCACATCTCCATGGATCAAAATTTCCCACCCAGCAATATTGAATGAGGATTAAAGGACATGGGTTTTCTGGGGTATACAACAGATTCAAACTGGAACACCTTTTAACTATGGTTCCAGACATATAAGCCTAAATCTTTGTACATTTTTCACACAGAACTGTTCTGGCTCCATGACAGGGTTTTGTCATTGTTGACATTGTTGTTGCTTTTTTACAAAAAGGCCAAATTTTCTTCCCAATCCAAACATTCTCCTGTTTCCTTTCCTTCAGCTATACCAGTGTAATACTGATGACCCTAAGGATGGATTTCACATGTTCTCATCCGTCCCTGCCACCCACTAATTCATTTTTGTACATTATTTCCAATGTGTGGAAAGCTCTTTATACCCTTTTTGATATTTCCTATTACCTCTTCTATTTTTTTTAAATCTATCTCTTACTCTAAACTTATGAAGTGTAGTGAAGAGTCAAGTTGTTACGACTGAGTCTGAATATACATACAAGTTTAAGTAAGCTGGTGACTTTGGACAACGTTTGCTTTTGTTTTAGTTTTGTTTTATTAAAAGCTAACTTTAGGGCATAAATTTATTTATCTGTTGTACAAATTTGATTGTTTTGTAGTGTTTAAAAGATTGCACTTATTTGCTTTTACTATGTGTGGGGTAAAGTATATTTTTGTTGATGTGAAAATAAGGAGTCATTTAAACAGTAAATAAATGTTGTGTGGCTGATTTAAAAATAATAATAATAGTAACATGGGGAAAAATCACCTAATGTAAAATATGGACTATACTTAACATTAATATTTTAATATTTGTTCAGCAACTGTAATAGTTACCATACTAATGCACAGTGTCAATAATAGGGGGATATATGAGAACATTGTATTTTTACATGACTTTTCTGTAAACCTACAACCTCCTTAAAAAATAATAAGAGTAATTTAAAGAATACATTGAAGACAGCAGGGAAACAGTGGTTGGAACATAGCACCTAACCTTACATTCTCCCAACTCCCAAAGTTACTATTTACCCAGAGGAACAGCACCTGCAATGATGTCTGGTTCAGAGTAAATGCAAGAGATGTTTGTTGAATGAATAACAGAAGAACTAAGAAGGGACAGTAATAGAGATTCTGGCTCCAAGCTGTAAGTCCAACACTGCAGGACTTTGTGTTCTCCCATTCCTTTTGTTCTCTTTTCTCCTTTTTTCCTTGCTCCTTTTTTCTATAAAAAGCTCCACATGTGAAAAGAAATAAAGTAAAATAGCATTACTAAAGCTAAGAGCTTTAAAATGGAGTCAGGAGGCCATTCAGGAGGTTACTCTTTATGCACATCTCAGCCAGATGACACAAACTTCCAAAGTATGCATAGTCACAAGCAACATGTTCCTCAAAATCTTAAGGATAATGGACACCATAAATAAACCAGAAGATAAAGAAATCTGTAAACTATCTGACCTGTAGGACATTTGGAGCACTCCGAACATTCACACATCACAAACAACTTAGATAATCTTCTTTTATATATATAACCCTTCCCTTGCTGGGAAGTGCCAAGACAGGACACAATTTAGGTTGCTACCTGAACCTGCACTCCAGAAATTGCAATTCTAAAACCTCCAAACAAACACTTCTGCAGCTCAATTTGTTATTTCTCGATTGACACAGAATGGCAAAGGAATATGACAATGCCAGCTCTGATAGTGATATTAGGAACCACAGAAATTCTACAAAAGGAAATTGTTGGTCAATTTACATATTGGAGTACTAGAGGAGAATTATGAGTATGTAAAAGACAGCAAGTGGGGAAGTAACAGGGAGGGTACCTAGAAGAGATTGTTCAGAGAAACAAATTTGATTTAAGAGCTCTGTCATGGTTAGGGACAGGTGTCAACTTGGCTAAGTTGTGGTACCTGTTCATCTGATTGGGCAAGCGCTGGCCTGTCTGTTGCAATGAGGACATTTCATAGGATTAGGTCATGATCACGTCAGCTACATCCACAGCTGATTCCATTTGTAATCAGCCAAAGGGGAGTGTCTTCTGCAATGAGTGATGCTAAATCCAATCATGGGAAGCCTTTTAAGGAGGACTCAGAGCAGACAGGTTGCATTCCTGCTTTGGCTGGTGAGCCTCTCCTGTGGAGTTCATCCAGACCATCCATTGGAGTCGTCGGCTTCGCAGCCTGCCCTGTGGATTTTGGACTCTGCATTCCTACGGTCACGTGAGACACTTTCATAAATTTTATATTTGCAAGTTCCCTGTTGATTCTGTTTCTATAGAGAACCCTAACTAATACAAGCTCCTAGGTTGCAATCTGCTCATTTCTCATCTAGAACTAGCTGTTCAATTCTTTGCAGCAAATTACTCTTTAGAGACTTACACTGTTTCCGTTTGTTACTATTCTAAGCCACACACACTTGATATAGATAATGAAATTCAGAAAGCAAATGAGGAATAAAACACCAAAAAAGCAATTGTCAAAGTGCCTGTCCCCAGCATTGCCCAGAGAAAATGGTTCCCTAAAATATAAGCACCAATGTATATGTAAAACAAGGGTCACAAAGGAGATTTGAAAAAAAGGTGCAAATTAGCCTTGTTTCTTTTTCCTACCTTAGAGCCCACATTTCACCAAAAAAATGCCTTCCCAGTTGCTCCTTTCAGCAGCTAAATCCCCCTACCCCAAGCACACATAACCTCCCAAACCTCCATTCCTCTTGAGCTTCTCTCAGCAAAAGAACCCACACAAAGCCAAGTGAGAATTCTGAGAATTTTTCTTGTCTTTGACCTCTCCCTGCCTTACTTGCTATATCTAACCACTTCCCAAATCCTGTGTATTAGGCTTCCCAGATATATTTAGACTCGATCCACTTCTCTCTATTCTTACTGCTGCTTCCCTCGTTCAGGCCACTCTCACCTCCTGCCAAAAGTATCTAGCCTCCTCCTGCCATTCCTACTCCGCTAATCACTGAATCAAAACATCCCCACCAAAACTGTTTCCGGACTGTCAAGAAGAAATTTGCATTGTCTTAAGTCATGTTTATGGTCATTTATTACACCAGTGCAGGATGCTAATATGCATCTTTGAGGAAAGACAGAACTGACCAAAACTTCACCAAAGCTGAGAGGAAGCTCTGGGCTGTGTAAGCTTCTTGATTTAGAGACCCCAGAGAGTGTCCATGTCCACTCCCTCAAACTCAGTCCCTCAGCTTTAGATGGCATCATAGGGCACACAGCTGGGTAGGAGCAGGAATCTTCTCCATCAGCAGGGAATTAGTCATGCTTGTTTAAGTGTGTAAGGCACAGTCACACTCAGGTGATTGTGCATCAGTGTACATGGAGAAGGGAGGAGGCATCAAAAGTTGGTTCAGAGAGTGCAGTAGTCGCTTCTGTACTTACTGGTTTGGGAAGAACATATTTGAGAGACATCATGAACAATGTGAACCTCAGGTCATTGTTGAATATAAGAATTTAAGCTCCTGCCCTGTCTAGGAGCACTTCTATGCACCATAAATAGAATATATAATTCCCAAGAGTTGAAGGAGATGATACTGGGTCAGTGTTCCATTATTCGAGATAGGTCACTTTTTAAAACAAACAACATTTACTGTGTTATTTCTCCTCAGAATACCTTGACCTTTTGGCAACCTCAGTTACATGGGTAGGGCCGCAGGACTGGTTTTCTTGGCTGCTCAGAGGCCAAGTGGTCTTGCACATCCTTAGTAAGAACCATTCGGACATGCTTTCCTCAAAAGAGCACTGTGGACAAGACAAGCTTGAGAGATTCATGGGCTCTCTAAATATCAGCCTGGAGTTTGCCAGGACAAGGAATTATAGCATATTGAGAGACAGAGATTGAGAAAAGAAATTCATCCTACCTGGTTCCTTGCAAAAAGCAGTATCTGGTGCCAGCCCCTCCTACCCACCACACTGCTCCTATGTGCTGCATGGAGGGGAGAGCTCCAGCAAGCTCAATGAATGACCTTGATTCCTAAAGTTTGTGTGCTTTGGCACAAAAATGGAGCTGCCCAAGACTTGTGGCCGAGCATCTGTGAGCCCTGCTAGGTGACCATACCACAGTAGGAAGTGTCTCCACTCCCTCTTTTATTGCTTCACTCACAGCATTCAGTTTACAGCTTCTCTTGTTTTTTAGGGGCTACTTTTTACAGGCAAAGCTCAAGCCCTCTGTTCCCTCTCAGAGCCCAGTCTCTTCATCACCTGTCCTTTGTCTACTGTTGACTCTTCTTCCTCCAAACTCTAATTATCACAGCAACAAATAAAGCAACACATTGCTGAGGCACCCCTAAGTAAGACTTGATTTTATACTGGTACCTCTGAGTTCACAAGTCATGTGGGCAGAGATTTCACTTGGAGAGTTAGGTTTAGAGAAAGTGAGGCCACACCAGAGCAACAAAAGAGAAGTGACTCTTAAGCATTTCTATAGGTAAACTAAGCTTCTCTGCTATATACATAAGCTTCACAAGAGCAAGAGCAAGCCTCAAGAATAAGGGCTTGTGATTTTGCCAAAACAAAATCTTGGAGTTTGTTCATGTGAAACTTATCCCTGCAAAGGATAGGCTAAACCAGCTTAAAATTAGGCCTAAGAGTCACCCCCAGAGAACCTCTTTTGTTGCTCAGATGTGACCTCTCTCTCAGCCAACAGGCAAGCAAACTCACCACTCTTCCCCTGACATGACTCCCAGGAGTGCAAACCTGGGACAGAAATCCTAGAATGAGCTGGGACTCAGCATCAAGGGATTGAGAAAACCTTCTCAACCAAAAGGGGAAGAGAGAAATGAAACAAAATTAATTGTCAGTGGGTGAGAGATTTCAAAGTAGAATTGAGAGGTTATCCTGGAGGTTATTCTCATGCATTATATAGATATCCCCTTTTTAGTCTATGGTTTGGCTAGAGAGAAGTGCCTGAAACTGTAGAGCTGTGTTCCAGTAGCCATGTTTCTTGAAAATGATGGTATAATGATATAGCTTTCACAATGTGACTTTGTGATTGTGAAAACCTTGTTTGATGTTCCTTTTATCTACAGTATGGATGGATGAGTAAAAAATATGGATTAAAAATAAATAATAAGGGGGGCAAATGTAAAAATAAACTGAGTAGATTGAAATACTAGTGAGCAATGAAAGGGAGTGGTATTAAAAAGAAATAGGGGGAACAAAGTTTAAAATATACTGGGTAGATGGAAATAATGGCAATCAATGAAGGGGAGGGGAAAGGGGTATGGTATCTATGAATTTTTTCTTTTTTCTTTTTATTTCTTTTTCTGGAGTGACACAAGTGTTCTAGGAAATGATCATGATGATGAATATACAACTATGTGATGATATTGTGAGCCATTGATTGTACACTAAGTATGGAATGTCCATATGTTAAGAATGTTTGTGCTTGTATGTTGTTTTATTTTGTCAATAAAAATATTTTAAAAAAAGAACAGGGCCCAAACACTTGAGCTGTATTTCAGTAGCCTTGATTCTTGAACACCAATGTATGAAGATGTTTACAATCTTACTGTGTGATTGTGAAAATCTTGTGCTGATGCTCTTTTGTCCAGGGTATAGACATATGAATAAAAATATATGGATAAAGAAATAAATAATAAGAGGACAAAGGGTAAAATAATTTGGAAGATGGAAATATTAGTGGTCAGTGATGGGGGCGTAAGATGTATGGTATGCATGAGTATTTTTCTTTTTATTTCTTTTTCTGGAGTGATGTAAATGTTCTAAAAAATTATCATGGTAATGAACACACTACTCTTCTTCCCCTGGAAGCTTGTCAGATTTCCTCCGTCTAAGGATTTCTGCAGCTTTACTATACAGCTAGGACTGGGATTTTATCTTCATGTTGGAATGAATGAATGAGTTTAATTCACCTGAATTAATTTAACTCATTCATTCATTCTCCATTCTCACTCCCGGCCTACCGCCGGGGCCGAGGACGTGGTCCCCGTCTCGGGGAGGTCTGGGGCGGACGAAGGTCCGGGGCGAGAGGCGGAGATGGGCCTCAGGGTTGTGGAGAAACTCACACCCTGCGTGGGAAAGGAAGAGCCGCCAAGAAGGGAACCGCAAGCACCCTGAGGGGAGACCACCCGGGAGCGGGAAGAGGGAGCAACTGTGCCCCACCCCTAGGGGTGGGGGCTGACAGCTACTGGCCCCGCCCCTCAGAGGTGGGCAGAGACAACCATCCCGCCCCTCCCCCCAGAGTGGGTGGAGACGACTCTGCAGCTGGCCTTCATTGTGAGCTCACACTCCAGGCCCCGCCCCCTCCCCCCATCAATCTTCTCCTCGCCCAATAGGCTGGGAGAATGAGGCCACGCCCACAGGCCTTGCTGCCTAGCACCTCCCTGGTCCCTCCCTTCCCTGGCTCAGTCCCACATCGCTGGGGTTGCTAGTGGATGCAAGTTCACAGTGGTTGCTGGATTAGATGATGGCGCTCCCACGACCCCTTCCCCTGGCCGAGATGTCGGAAGAAGCCCGACGGCAGACACTGGCTGCGCTCGGAAAGAAGTTCCGCACGAGTCCCCTTCCCGAGATGTCGGGAGCAACCCGACAGCAGAAATTGGCCAGGGCCAGAGAAATGCTACTTGAATTTCAGCGCGGAAACCATCTCCCCATTCCACCAAGAGCAAAGAAGAAAAAAAAACACAAAAGCTGGCCCTGAAACACCAACATCTGCTCGCCACTCGTCTGAGGATGCGCCAAAAGACCGCGCCACTCCTGCTTCACCTGCCGATGACACCACCCCTCCTGGCAGTGCCCATCTCGCCTGTGCTAGTTCTCCATGTATGAATGGCATGGCATCACCTGAGGACTATGATGCCGAAAGAAGTCCTCTTCCCTCGGACAAAGCAAGACCATGTCATCTACCGAGAGCCGGCAACAGGTTTCACGAGCCCGTGCTGAGTCCTCATCCAACATCAGTGGGAAGGACCAGACATCCTCAAATGACATGAAGAATCTAGAGAACCGATACCAAGACCGATCACTGGGCCGCGATTCCAGCAGCCCTACACACGATCGACTCACAAAGAAGATACAAGGGTCGAACCCAGAAACACAAGATGCTTTGGATCAACTGGAGATAGTCAAACAAGAGTTCAAAAAAAAGCTAATGAAGGAGCAAGGAGCTCTAAGGCAACAGCTGCAAGAACACACTCAGACAATTGCGACTCTAGTGTCTGACAAGTCTGACTTACACACAGCCCCTCTGCACACTCGACAGGCTCTCAGACAGAAAGCAGGAGAGGCAGAGGATCGTGGAAATCGCCTGCAGTCTTCAAGGGGACGTGTAAGTGAGCTGGAGCAGACACGGTGCGCTGTCTCCGATCAGCAGAAGCAGGTGCACAAGACTAAGGAAGAGCTAACTGAAGAACATGAGAACCTGAAAGTAGAGCTCGGCACACAGAGCAAAAGTAGACTCATCAGTCTGTCAGATGTGGAAGAGGAGCAGAAAATTCTGAGAGCCGCAAGAAAAAAAACAATCTACTATATACAAGGGAAGCCACAAAAGACTGAGTTCAGGCTGCTCAGCTAGCAACACGGAGGCAGGTAGGCAGTGGTCTGATATACTGCAGATCCTGAAAGAGATCATTCAGGGGGCTGTGTCCTGCCTGGCGTGCGCAGGGGACTGTGTCCTGCCAGGTGTGGGCAGGGGGCTGTGTCCTGCCGGCTGTGGGTAGGGGTGGTGTCTCCTGCCTGATGTAGGCAGGGGACTGTGTCCTGCCGGGTGTGGGCAGGGGGCTGTGTCTTGCTGGCTGTGGGTAGGGGAGGTGTGTCCTGCCTGATGTGGGCAGGGGACTGTGTCCTGCCGGGTGTGGGCAGGGGGCTATGTCCTGCCAGGTGTGGGCAGGCGGCTGTGTCTCACCGGTTGTGGGTAGGGGTCTGTGTCTGGGGTTCCTGCACCTCCACCCTGCCAGAAAAGCCAGCATCAGTGTGTAAGTTACAGGAGGAGGGCAGGGACGGTCCGCCGTCCCGTCCTGGCTGGCAGGACCAATGTCCACACCCAGCTGCCCATGGCCACCTGACCAGCATAGAGCTCCACGTGCCTAGGACTGTGTCTACATGTCAGCACCCATATGCCCTGGATAGTGTCCCGCCCAACTGTGCCGGCCTGCACCAGTCCACGGCGTGAACAGCTCAAATTCCTGGGCTGAGGTCACTGCAAACAATCCACACCCAACACAGGGCCCACCAGGTCCCCACCTCGCAGACCTCAACGCCACTCAGGGTAGCCCAAGGATACACGGCCGGCACGTGGAAGGCCACCCCTGCACTGGTCACCGCAGCAGGTCAGCCAGAGCTGGAGCCCAAAGGTCTACAACCATCAACCGTTTACTAACAGAAACAAGAGAACCAGTTTGCAGGTACATAAATACAACATGAAAAGTGGGCTTTCATAACTGTTACATTTCTGGTGAGGAAAAAAACAGCTGACATCCAGTGGGTGCGGAGCAGCCGCGGGGCCGGGGAAGCCGCCCTCGGGCGCGATCCCCGCGCTCGTCCTTTTCCAGCTGCTGCTTTTCAGCCACGACCCTGCACTGCTGGACACTGAGCACTGCGGGGGAACGGTGTGGCGGGGGATGCCGGGGACTCCGACTCCCTCCAGTTCCAACAATCACCCCTTTCTGGCAGTGAAAACATTCCTTTATTAGGAGTTTCTGCCTTAAGAAACAAGCCAGCACAAATGCCAAGGCTGGGGTCGGCTTTGAAAGCCGGCCTTCCTCCTAGCACTTTTCCGTTATGAAGCTACACCCAGACGTCTGCCCAGGCTGGGGCAGACACTGTGGGACCAGAAGCCACTGTGCACCCTGTACTCCTGCCTGCCCCCACAGCTAGCTTGGGAGAATCCACAGCCGGGAGCTCCCATGGGGAACCCAGAAGCCAGTCAACCTGTCCTCCCTGCGCACAGAGACCCCTGAGCTGGTGCCCAGAGCCTACCATGCCCCTCTGCCTACAGAGGCCCGTAGGCCTAGGAGTGCCCAGATGGGGAGGCAGGGATGGGGCAGTGAGCCACGCTGAGCCACATCACAGCCCACCGAGTGCCAGGCCCGGCTCCGCTAATGACATAAAGGTGAGCAAGAAGACACTACAAGAGCATAAAAGCAGAGTTGGAAAGAATAAATAGAAAAACAACAGACCTCACAGAGTTAAAAGATTCTGTTGACTAACTTAAAAATATCCTGGAGACACACGACAGCAGCTTTCAAGAGGCAGAAGAAAAAGCAAGCTGGAAGAAAGGACCACTGAACTCAAATGCACAAAAGAACAAGTGGTCAAAAAGACGGAAACACTGGAACTGGATCGCAAGGCAGTGGAGAGCACAAAGCACGTAAAGACAAGAAACACTGGTGTCCCAGAAGGAGAAGAGCTGAGTAAAGGGCTAGAAGATGAGTTGGGGAGATAATGGGGGAAAGCACTCCAGCCCTTAGAAAGCGCATACACATAGGCAAAGAAAAGAAGCCCAACGAACCACAAATAGGATAAATCCAAATAAGCCTACTCCAAGACATAAACTAGTCAGACTGTCAAACGCTGAAGAGAGGCAGAAAGTCCTGAAAGCAGCAAGAGAAAAGTCACTTATCACATACAAGGGAAGACACAGAAGACTGAGTTCAGACTACTCACGGGGCACCACGGAGGTGAGAAGGCAGTGCTATAATATATTTATGATCCTGAGATAGAAAGACCTCAAAGCCAAGAATTCTTTACCCAGCTAGGCTGCACTTTAGAAGACCAGTGTCTAAACGAAATGTGGTACGTACAGTTGATGGAGTACTATGAAGCACGTAGATAAAATGATGTCCCGAGACATATGACAGGGTGGGCCACGGCGACTCAGTGGCAGAGTCCTCACCAGCCATGTCGGAGACCCGGGTTGGATTCCCAGCGCCTGCCCATGCGAAAAGAAAAGAGAAGAACAAAAAAACATATGACAACGTGGATGAAACTTGAGGACATAATGTTGAGTGAAAGAAATCTGAGACAAAAGGACAGACACATCACAACCCACCGAGTGCCAGGCCTGGCCCGCTAATGGCATAAAGGTGAGCAAGAAGACACCTTTGTGTCTCCTTGCTCAATCAGTTCACTGCAGACACTGCTTAGGTCAATTCTCTGGCTCAGTTAATGTGGCAGTGCAAGTTCCAAAATCAGTACTTAAAGGAAACCAATACTTTTAAAAACAAGACCCCCACCAATGAGAGTTCTTCCTACTATACCCTGTCCTAAGTGCTTCACATGCACTTATTTTATGCATATTAACTTTACCGTGTGCCCCCTGGGGTTTGGTAAGATGAGGAAGTTACATCTTACAGGTGACCGCTCTGGAGTGGCTGTGCTATGTTCAAGGGCCTGCCTCCAGCTCGGCCCTCCAAGGCACTGACTCCTGAGGTAGAGAAAGGTCCTGTGGGCCTGACTGTAGGCCAGGAGGACACTCACCAGTTAGTGCTAACTTCCACTTAAATTCATGCTACAGAAAGGGAAGTGTGCAGCTACTGAGAACAAACACCTTCCGGGGATCTAGGGAGGTACAAATCCAGGGCCCTAGCAAGCCCCTGAGCAGCCATGACAGACTGGCACACAAGGTGTGCAACAATTACCTCCATTCATTTTCACAGGTAAGATGAAGACCACAGCCCTCAGAGAGAAAAGAGACTGCAGGTGGGGAGCTAGCACACAAGGCAATGACGTAACTCATCCAAGATAAGTGCTAATCCAAAACATGAGGCTCTATTTTTTTTCTTAAACATAGTGAAGGTGAAATCATATCAAAACATCCATACTACAAAGAGGTCCTACCCAATGGGAGAAAATATTTGGAAACCACATATCCAATAAGAGTTTAGTATCCAGAATATAGAAAGAAATCCTACAACTCAACATTAAAAAAACAAACAGCCTAATTAAAAAATGGACAAAATGCTCAAATAGACATTTCTCCAAAGAGGATACATACAAATGTCAAAGAAGCACATGAGAAGATGTTCAACGTCACTAGCTATTAGGGAAATGCAAATGAAACCACAATTAGGTATCATTTCACACCCACTAGAATGGCTACCATGAAAAATCAGAGAACTTAAGTGTTGGGGAGAATGTGGAGAAATAGGAAAATTCATGTATTGTTGATGGGAATGTAAAATGATGCTACGGCTGTAGAAGACAGTTGGGCGGTTGCTCAGAAGCTAAATATACAATGATCCTATGATCTGGCAATCCCACTTTTTGGTATATACCAAGTATATACATCAATATTGGTATATACAGCAATCAGAAGAACTGAAAACAGAGACTCAAACTGATATTTTCACACCAATGTTCACAGCGACATTATTCACAACTGCCAAAAGATAGAAGCAACCCAAGTGTCCATCAACTGATGACTGGATAAATAAAATATGGTACATGCATGTGATTGAATACTACCCAACCGTAAGAGGGAATGAAGTCTTGATGCACAGAACAACATGGATGAACCTTAAGGACTTACTGTCTAGTGCAAGAAGCCAGGTACCAAAGGACAAACATTGTACAATCTCACTGATACGAACTAATTATAATAAGAAACTCAAAGATCTCCAATTCGGATTGTAGAGTACCAGGTGACTGTACAGAATTTCCACTTAGCTTGACTGTAATGGTTTGAAAACAGATGGTGATGATGGCAGCACTTTATTGTACATGTAATTAACAGCACTCCAAATACAGATGAGTGTGGTTAAAAGGGGAAACTTGAGGCCACATATGCTACCGGAGTAACAAAAGTATAGGACCGTATAACACAGAAAGCCCAATTGTAGACAATAGACTACAGCTAAGAATACAAGAATGCTGTTTGATTCATGAACTATAACAAATATATGACACTAATACAAGGTGTTAATAATACGGTGGTAATACTGAAAAAATACACCTAATATAAACTATGGAAGATAGTTAATAGTACTATTTTGGTAATTTTTCATCAATTATAACAAAGGTAATTAAAATATTTAAAAAATGAGCACAATTACAAAATAAATATTATCATCAATGGCAATAAATGTTCCACAACAACACAAGGGGTTGGTCGTGGGGTGGTTGGTGTCCAGGAACCCTGTATTTTATGCATGATTGGTCTGTAAATCCCCAACTTCTCTAATAAAAATTTGAAAGAGAGACAGAGGAGGAGCAGGGAAGAGAGAGTGATGGGAGAACAGGAGTTTAGGGGACTAAGACAAAGAATGGCAGCTGAAGAAGACAAGTGGAGAGGGGTTTTGTTCTGCTTTAAAACAAGAAAAGGGAGGGATTGCTGGAGGGAGACCCAAATGTTGAAGACAAAACTCTAGCAAGACTGCACGTGTATGCACAGCAGGGGTCCCCCAAGTAAAGGCATTTACAGCAATTTAAAAATGTTTCTAGAGCAGACATTCCACAACATCCACAGAGAGACCAGCAGTGAAGATAAAGACCGTCCTGCTTCTCCCCAGAATTTGTTAATATTCTAAAATGAAGATAAGGTTCTCCCTCTCCTGAGGTCACTAGATCATCTACTTAAAATCAGAGTTCCTCAATTTGGGGTTCCTGTACAGTGAGGGGTCCCCCTGCACATGCAGGCACCATCTGGGGCTCACCACACTATGCACTGCTCTGGCTGTTGCACCTGCTTTAAGTAACAACCTGTCTGTGTCTAACAGAGTTCTCGTGTGTGTGTGTGTGTGTGTGTGTGTGTGTGTGTGTGTGTGTGTATACATGTGCATGCAGATGTGCGTACATGTGCATACGTGTAAAATTGCGGCAAACTAATTCAATTGTTAATTTGTAAGTAAGGTAATATCACAGATCCTTAGGTTTCTGACTTAACCCATTTAAAACAAACAAGAACACAATTAAAAATGGTGAAATAAGTTGTTCCTGCAAACAATTAGCATGAATGAAAGAAAGGACTGCTGATCTTGATCTACACTGCACCTGACTTCAAGCAGAGGTGGAAAGTTTCTTGCAGTGCACAAAAGGTCGACAAATTCAGAGAAGGGGCTGGAATGAAACTCTGCAGTTGTAACTCTAATTAATAGTCTTTGAATAAAAATATAAATGAATAAATATGTAAAGAAATCATTTTTAAAAATCAGGAACTGAGACACTTCAGGGCTCTGTTCCCCCAACAGAAGCTTTGAGCAACTAGCAAGAGGTGCAGAAAGACCTTTCTCCAGAAAACAGCTAAAAGACACCAGTCACAGGATGAGCATTGAATCGAGAAGTCTACTTCAAACCAGGGGCCCTGGTGGTGGCCTGGCCAGCCCCTCGACCCCTCTCCCCTGGTCCTGGCTCCACAGGAGCAGAGAGACCACGGCATGCACTCTGGGAGAATGTACGTCTATCTGATGGTTGTCTGTGGGGCTGGCCGTCTGTTCCAGAACCTGCTCACCCAACTCTCTTACAGGACACTGCAGGAAAGCAGTCAAGTGCTGCCTGGAGCAGGGGACTGCTGCTGTAGGACACAGACAGCAGGGCCCAGGACTGTTGGGAACTCTTTCCTAGGACAAAGGGGGCATTCATGTCCCTGTAAACAGGGGACTTCCTAGGGCCATGTGTGCACGCAAGTCTGAGACTCATGCACAGAAAAGACCAGGGAGGCCCCACAACATGGCCTGGAGCTATATTCTTAACTCAGCATGTGGATAAGCCCTGAAGGACAGCACTCACAGGTCAACCTGCAAAGGCTGGGGAATGTGTTACCTGTTTTTCCTTTTTGGGGGAGGGGGTTCACTACAGGCAATCAAAGAAAGCTCTGCCATAACATTAGATGGGTACAAACTTAAGGAACAGAGATAATATTCAAAGAAATAAAGGCTGAAAACTTTGCAAATTTAACAAAAGACAAGAATATGTATATGCAAAATACTCGATGAATTCCAAACAGCATAAACCCAAACAGATCCATGGCATGACATATTAAAATTAAACTGTGAAATGTCAGACACAAAGTCAGAACTGTGAAAGCCAAAAGAGAGAAGCAACACGTCACATACAAGGGAGCTTCAAAAGATTGTACTGATTCTCATTGGAAGTTATGGAGGCAAGGAGGCAGTGGAATGATATATTTAAAGGGCAGAAAGCAAAAAATTAGCAAGCAAGAATTCTTTACCTCATAAAACCATCTTTCAAAAATGAGGGTGACATAAAGAATACTTAGGGTTTTATATGAGATTCTAAAAGGTTCCATGCACTAGGATTACTTTCAAAAACCTACAACATCCAGACGGGTCCCTAGGACAGATAAGTCCTGAACTGCAGAGGAACCAGCCCCTTCAGAGCATCAACTAGTTCATCCCTGTACCCTGTATCATCCACAACCCCTTCCAACATGAAAACGTTTCAATGGGCATAGTCCAAATAGCCCTAAAGAGTGGGAGGAAGATCCAAAGAGAAGGTGGACAGAATGGCCATTATCAACAAAACAGAAAATGACAAGTGCTGGAGAGAATGTGGAGAAAGAGGCACACTTATCCACTGTTGGTGGGAATGTCAAATGGTGCAACCACCGTGGAAGGCAGTTTGGCGGTTCCTCAAAAAACTCAATATAGAATTGCCATACGACCCAGCAATACCATTGCTAGGTATCTACTCAAAGGACTTAAGGGCAAAGACACAAACGGACATTTGCACACCAATGTTTATAGCAGCATTATTTACAATTGCAAAGAGATGGAAACAGCCAAAATGTCCATCAACAGAAGAATGGCTAAACAAACTGTGGTATATACATACGATGGAATATTATGCAGCTTTAAGACAGAATAAACTTATGAAGCATGTAATAACATGGATGGACCTAGAGAACATTATGCTGAGTGAGACTAGCCAAAAACTAAAGGACAAATACTGTATGGTCCCACTGATGTGAACTGACATTCGAGAATAAACTTGGAATATGTCATTGGTAACAGAGTCCAGCAGGAGTTAGAAACAGGGTAAGATAATGGGTAATTGGAGCTGAAGGGATACAGAATGTGCAACAGGACTAAATACAAAAACTCAAAAATGGACAGCACAATACTACCTAATTGTAATGTAATTATGTTAAAACACTGAATGAAGCTGCATCTGAGCTATAGTGTTTTTTTGTTTGTTTGTTTGTTTTTTATATATATTTTTTTATTTTTTATTTTTATTTTGTTCTCTATATTATCATTTTATTTTTCTGTTGTCTTGCTATTTCTTTTTCTAAATCAATGCAAATGTACTAAGAAATGATGATCATACATCTATGTGATGATATTAAGAATTACTGATTGCATACGTAGAATGGAATGATTTCTAAATGTTGTGTTAGTTAATTTTTTTTAATTAATAAAAAAAAAATTAAACCAAAGAGAAGGTGGAGTTATTCAGAGAAGGTCAGGTTTAACAAATGAGAATGACTCCTGAGTAATAATACTGATATTTCTTCTAGTCTCTAGTGTCTTGGAGCATATGGCAGTAAAAACCAAAATTATGACTTGTAGCCCATACTAAAATCTGAAATTTGTTCTACAACAAATTGTTGCAGTATGCATTGAAGTTGATTGCTTTTTCCTTCTATGTTATTCTTTACAGAAAAAGGTCGACTGTGACAATGAATGCAGTTACATGATGATACCCTGAGCACCGTGCACTTTGGATGATTACATGGCATGTGAATAAATATCAATAAAATTGCATTAAAATTGTTGAAAAATGTGAGAGTGAGATTAAGACATTCCTAAATAAAGAAAAGCTGAAGAAGTTTGTCCCCACTAGGCCAGCACTACAACAAATGCTCTTTTAGTTTCCTACCTGCCCAAACACCATTTGGCTTACACACTGGGAACCTCTGAATCACATGTCCTCAAGGCAATTCTGGCCCTGGGCCCTGGAATCCTCTGTCCCCAGGCTCCTCCCTGCCCAGGCTCGTCCTTCCTGGGGCTCCTCCATCCCCAGACACCTCCATTTCCAAGCTTCTCCCTCCCAGGTCTCCTCCATCCTCAGGCTCCCTCCTACCCAGGCTCCTTTCTCTCCAGTCTCCTCCCACCCTGGGCCCCTTCCTCCCTAGCCTCCTCCCTTTCTGGGATCCTCTGTCCCCAGCCTCCTCCCTCCCTGGACAGTGTGCCCAGTGGCCTCCCCTGGCCAACCCCTTCTCTTCAGTGTCCTACGGACTCTAGCCTCTGCAGGCACCCTCCTGCCTTCTCTCCCTGTGACCATCCCCATGAGGCCTCTGGTCAAAGCACAGGACCCATCCTGAGCCGGCTGGGCCACACCTTCATTTAGGTGGCCTCATCAGAAACTCCTACTGACAATGGGCACACACCGCACGAGCAGACTGCATTGGAGAACATGTATTGCTGGGGTGCATAGGGCCCGAGCCACCGCATATGCTCAACAGGGCTCCACAGACTGAAAGGAAAGGACAACAGACAAGAGCTAGAAGCTGCCTGAAGAAGCAAAGATCTCTGGTGGGGCAACAATGTGGATACCTGTAATGATAGGACTATTGTAATTTTGGCTTACAACTGCACTTTTATCTCCCTCAGGATCTTAAAAGGCAGGTGAATAGAATGCAATGATAATCCAGTGGTTTGGGACTCAATCCACATGTAACATGAGACAAGAACTACATAAAGATGGGGGACTGGAGGGGTATAAGAACACAGTCTGCATTTACTACTGAAGTTGGTGTCAAAGTAAACAAGACTGTTATTGCTTAAGGACCTTAAAGTTAAGCCCCGGTAACTACAAACAAAGCATCAGAGACAATCAAGCTCAGGGAGACAGAAATCAGAGTACAAGTGGCAGGGGCAGGGGGTGGGTAGAGGGTGGGACAGGGAGGTAAGGCAGAGCACAAAGGCAGGGCAAAACACAAGAAAAGAAGAACTGAAAAATTCTCCTCTGTTAAACAAAACCTAAGCTAGAGGTCCACAAAAAGCTGAACTGAATGTCAAAGAACAGACAAACAACAAATTCATCCAGCAAGAAAACCCTAGGTAAAAGAAGTGAAAAAAATCTCCAGAGTAAACTAATTAAGGTAATTAAATGCCTAAACACCCAGAAAAAATAACAAATCACACCAGGAAAACTGAACATATGGTCCAGTCAAAGGAACAAACCAACAATTCAAATGAGATACAGGAGTTGAAACAATTAATTCAGAATATATGAACAGACATCAAAAACCTCATCAAAAATCAAATCAATGAATTGATAGAGGATATAAGAAAGGCAAGGAATGAACAAAAAGAAAAAATCAAAGTTCTGAAAAAACATATAACAGAACTTATAGGAATGAAAGGCACAGTAGAAGAGATGAAAAAAATAATGGAAAACTACAATGGTAGATTTCGAGAGGCAGAACATAGGATTAGTGAACTGGAGGATAGAACATCTGAAATCCAACCAACAAAAGAAAATATAGGGAAAAAATGGAAAAATATAGAAAGGACTCAGGGAATTGAATAACAATATGAACTGCACGAATATATGTGTTGTGGATGTCACAGAAGGAGAACAGAAGGGGAAAGGAGGAGAAAAACTAATGGAGGAAACGATCACTGAAAATTTCCCAACTCTTATGAAAGACTTAAAATTACAGATCCAAGAAGTGCAGCGTACCCCAAAGAGAATAGATCCAAACAGACATACTCAAAGACACTTACTAATCAGAATGTCAGAGGTCAAAGAGAAAGAGAGAATCTTGAAAGGAGCAAGAGAAAAGCAATCCATCACATACAAGGGAAGCCCAATAAGACTATGCACAAATTTCTCAGCAGAAACCATGGTGGCAAGAAGACAGTGGGATGATATATTTAAATTACTAAAAGAGAAAAACTGCCAACCAAGAATTCTATATCCAGCAAAACTGTCCTTCAAAAATGAGGGAGAAATTAAAATATTTTCAGGCAAAACATCACAGAGAGAATTTGTGACCAAGAGAACAGCTCTGCAAGAAATACTAAAGGGAGCAGTAGAGATAGATACAAAAAGACAGAAGAGAGGGTGAGGTGTGGGGAAGAGTGGAGAAAGGAAGACTATGAGTAAAAGTAAAAAGAAGGAAAATTAGGTAGGACATATAAAATCCAAAAGGCAAAATGGTAGAAGAAAGGACTACCTGTACAGTAATAACACTAAAGATTAACAGATTAAACTCCCCAATGAAAACACATAGACTGGCAGAATGGATTAAAAAACTGGACCTATCTATATGCTGTCTACAGGAAACACATCTTAGACCCAAGGATAAACATAGGTTGAACTTCATCAAGAAAGTAAAAAGACAGCCTGCCCAATGGGAGACAATATTTGAAAACGACATATCAGATAAAGGTCTAGTATCCAGAATTTATAAAGAGATTGCTCAACTCAACAACAAAAAGACAGCCAACCCAATTACAAAACAGGCAAAAGTCATGATCAGACACTTCTCAGAAGAGGAAAGACAAATGGCCAAAAGGCACATGAAGACATGCTCAACGTCCCTGGCTGTTGGAGAAATGCAAATCAAAACCACAGTGAGATATCATCTCACACCCACCAGAATGGCCATTATCAATAATATAGAAAATGACAAGTGCTGGAGAGGATGTGGAGAAAGAGGCACACTTATCTACTGTTGGTGGGGATGTCAAATGGTACAACCACTGTGGAAAGCAGTTGGCTGTTTCCTCAAAAAGCTAAATACAGAATTGCCATATGACCCGGCAACACCATTGCTAGGTATCTACTCAGAGGACATGAGGGCAAGGACACATACAGACATTTGCACACCAATGTTTATAGCAGCATTATTTACAATTGTCAAGAGATGGAAACAAAGCCAAAATGTCCATTAACTGGCAAGTGGCTAAACAAACTGTGGTATATACATACAATGGAATATTATGCAGCTGTAAAACAGAATAAAGTTATGAAGTACGTAACAACATGGATGGACCTTAAGGATATTATGCTGAGTGAGATTAGCCAGAAACAAAAAGACAAATACTGTATGGTCTCACTGATATGAACTGACATTACTGAATAAACTTGGAGAATTTTGTTGGTAACAGAGACCATCAGGAGATAGAAATAGGGTAAGACATTGGGTAACTGGAGCTGAAGGGACACAGATTGTGCAACAGGACTGAATGTAATAACTCAGAAATGGACAGTACAACACTGCCTAAGTGTAATATAATTATGTTAAAACACTGAATGAAGCTGAATGTGGGAACAATAGAGGGAGGAGAGCTGGGGGCACAAATGAAATGAGAAAGAAAGATAGACAATAAAGACTGAGGTGGTATAATCTAGGAATGTCTAGAGTATATAATGATAGTGACTACATGTACAAATTTTTTTTAAATTTCCGCATGAGGAAGAACAAAGGAATGTCATTAATGCAGGGTGCTGAAATTAGATGGTAATTAATACTTTAAAATTTCAAATTATGTGTGAGACTACAGCAAAAAATGTTTATTTGGTACAAAATTTATACTTTTGACTATTGCATTTCCTAATATAACTTATGTAGACAGCTTAATTGAACACCATAAGTACATGGAACCTTGAGAAGGACAGGAGATTTTGTTGGTTTGTCCAGAGTGATACCCCAATAAATCCCAGAGTCATTTGAATAGTGAATAAAAAAAGTATTTGGAAAGTCCACTTCGGGGAATGGTGAGAATGGGGGAAAATTCAACTTCCCCAAGTTGAATTCTTGATATTCTCACAAGCAGTCTAGACAACTAAAGCTATAGGCTGAGCCACTAGTTTGTGCGTTTGTTCATATGAAACTTACCCCTACAAAGGACAGGAAAGCCTACTTAAAATTAGGCCTAAAAGTCACCCCCAAGAAAACCTCTTTTGTTGCTCAGATGTGGCCCCTCTCTCTAAGCCCAACATAGCAAGTAAAATCATTACCTTTCCCTCTTCATAGGACAGGACATCCAGCAGTGAAAGTCTCCCTGGGAAAATGGGACATGACTCCAAGAGATGAGTCTAGCCTGGGCACCATGGGATCCACAATGCCTTCTGGATCAAAAGGGGAAAAAGAAATTAATAAAATAAGGTTATCAGTGGCTAAGGGAGTTCAAGTAGACTCAAGAGGCTGCTCTGGAGGGTACTCTTACACAAGCTTCAGCTAGATACTGCTAATTACCATGGTCTGCCAACTCCAACCAACACCATCCCTGTCAACCCTAAAGAACACCCACGGCTTTATCTGAGATTCTACATAAGCTTCACACACTAAGATTACTTCTAGAAACCTACAAACCCCAGATGGTTCCTAGGCCAGGTAAGCCCTGAAACGCAGAGGGACCAGCCTCTCCAAAAACATCAACTAGTTTCATCCCCCTATCTTATACTGCCCATAGCCCTTTGCAACATGAAATAGTTAGAATGGGCAGAGTCCAAATATCCCTAAAGATTGGGAGAACGGTCAAAGGAGAAGGAGGTGTTATAACAGAATTTTGAACGTAACAAATGAGCATGACTGCTAAACCACTATATTGGTATTTCTGTTACATCACTAGTGTCTTGGAGCAGCTACAAAACCCAAAACTGTGGAACTGTAACCCATATCAAACTCTTGTTTGATAACTACTTCTTACAATATACGTCAAAATATATTCCTTACTGTATAATTGTTATACTCACAGTAAAAAAATATTACAAAAAATAAAAAGAAGGCAAAGGGGTCCACTATAGGTGAGGCCAGCACCCTCTCCTCTTTAACAGATGCTTGGAGGAACTCAGAAGACCCTGCCAGACAGATGGGGCCCAAGCCCCCAGGGAGTAACATCTAAAACCAACCGCTACAGGGGGCTTTTGCACACCATGGCATCAATCTCCCCAACAAGCAAAAATCACAGCAATAACTTCATAACGGAACATACTGCAATTTCATATTTTCAGCCACTCATTGCACATTTTAGGAGAAAAGCCACGATCAAACATCCAAAGAAAACTAAAGTCGGCGGGTTAAGCCAAAAACGCTCCCACGGAAAGCTTCCAGGCCATGCCTGCGTCAGAGTCCTGTGAACAAGGACCCTAAACCCTGCGGCCCAGCCAGCAGGCCCCTTCCCAGGCCGGAGCCCCGCTCCCAGCTCCCTAACCCCGCTCCGCCGCCCCTCTCCTGCGCCCAGCCGCCCCACTCCCGCGCCCACCGTCCCACTTCCGCGCCCGGCGCCCCACTCCCTGCACCCACCGCCCCACTCCCGTGCCCAGCGCCCCGCTCCCCGCTCCCAGACCCGGAGCCTCACCACTAGCGCGCGCTACTCCCCGTGCCCCGCACCCCGCCGCCTGCCCAGCGCTACGCCCCACCGGGTGCTCCCCCACCCCCACTCGCGCCCGCTACCCCCCTCCCCAGCGCTCTGCCACCACGTGCCCGCCCCGGCTCACCTTGCAGAGCTACAAGTGTTCCCCTGCAGCATCTCGGCGATCTCTGGTTCACGGCTGCCGGCTGGCGCGGGCGGCTGCGACGGCGGCGGCTGCACGGCCGAGGACGACCCGGCGGTCAGGCCTTCCAGCCCTTTCCTGATTTTGAATTTCCTCATGGTCGGCGAAGCCCCCTCCCGAAGGTTCCAGTGGCCCCAGGGCGCGAGCGGGACACGCATAGGAAACACTCCGACTGCGGCCCCGCGACCGGCTGCCCGCTCATCTGGCCGCGGGCGGGCCCAGCACCGCCCCCACCACTCCTGCCCTGGCTCCGGCTCCCGTCCGGCCTTCGCTCTCGGTCGCGGCCGCCCGGCCCCACGCAAACGCCCGGGACCGCAGTCCAGACCAGCCCGCCGCTGACTGGACTGCCGTGGCTCCCTGAGGGCCAGCAACCAGCGCCAACGCCCGCCAAGCCCCGAAAGACGCCAACGGCCGTGACCCACACATAGCGCCACGAGGCGGCAAATGAGTTGCGCCAAGCAGGCAGCCGGTGTGCGCAGGCGCGGTGCGACCCACGAGGCGTCCGGGCGTGCGCAGGTGCATCGTGGGATAAATAGTGTAGAAAGAAAAAGGAAATGCATTCTCTTTTCTTTTCATTGTCTTTTTATCTTACTGTTGCTGATAGTCATATTAATATTTCCCCCTAATAATTACTTGCAGTATTAGAAACTCAGTTTAATTTGACCTTAATCTGACCTTACCAAGTGTTCAGTCATATCCCAATGTTTACTTATTTATATGTTTAAAGTGTCACTATCCTATAATAATACCATGGACTTTATCTTCAACGACCTTAAAAGTATGAAGAAATTGAAATCATATTCTCATCTCATCCTCACCATAACGACTATGGAAGACGTATTTTAATTTCATGCCACTCACTTTACCTTTCAGTAATATTAATATCCTTCTATGATATAGTAAAAACATGGACTGAGTCTGTGTTTCCCACATTTTTTCAGATTTACTATTTTTTCTTTTGATTTTTTTACATTCATCCTTAAAGTGTTATATGATATGTAAATCAATTATTTTAACTGAAGAAAATAAAATGTTAAATTTTCTTTGAATGGTTTGTGAGACTACTAATATTCCAAGGCATGAAAAGAAAGAAATTGTATATATTACTTTTAGGGGAGGAATAGACAACCAATGTTTTATAATCAAGATGTTTTCATTTAAAGCTTATATTGAAATAACTTAGCAATCTCTTGTCTCTTTTTTGATTTGATTTCAGGCTTCAGGATGATTTCGTGGGCTCAGCCTTTCTGGATCTCACACAATTGAAGTTAAAAAGGTAACTCTGAACTGTTTTAATATCACTGCACCTTGTCATGCAGCTGGACTCATATATTAGAAGCTGCCAGTTGATCTGGGTTCTAGTTACTGCTCTGTCATTTGCTAGCTGTGAGCCCGTGTGCTAGTCAGCTGTCTCAAGTACAGCTCTCTCATCTACCCAGTGGAAATGATAGCATCTTTTCCACCTATCTCATTTGACAACAACTTTGATTCTACAGAAAACAAAATTTGAACACCTGTTCTGTCCCCTAGCATTGTGCTAAGCACCAATAATTTAAGATAAAAGGCATAAATCTTTGCTCTCATGTTGCCGTTGTGGTTTTGGTGCAGAACAAAGAAGATTATGCATGTTAAACATGATTATTATTTTCAGAATCAGGTCACCTTATAAGAAATAAACCCTTTGCACTTTGCTTCAAAAGCAGCAGCTTTCTTATAGACTAAAGTATAATCTAACTATCACAGTTAATCCTAGGTTACTAAGGATTGTCTGTAAAGCAGAGATGAACTGTTTGTATTGGCTCAGTTACAGTCATTTATTATTGCCTGACTAATTGTGAAGTTATGTTATTATTGCTAACACTAATCATTCTTTGCACCTATATATGGCCATCTGTTTTGCAAAATGCATTCCAACATGGGAATTAAGAACTGATTAGTACAACGGAAGAAAAAAATAAAAGAAGGAAACCTTGTCTGATTTGGATGAACATGTTACATCATGTGGCAGGGATAATAAGAGCAGAGGCATGGGCCAGATAGCTAATTTGTGTGTCAGTAAATTTGGAAGATCAAAGTAGTGTATAAATAGAAGAGCTGCCTTATGTGTTCTAGTCATGTAAGTTCTAACAAAGGAGGCAGTTTATTGTTCTTTCAATGGTCGTTTCTTGCCGCTGACTGGACAAGAGAGCAGCCTTGTCTGTACTTCCCACAAGTCCTGCATTCTGACCCCGAGCCTAGCATAAGCTTGACCTAAGGCTAGAGCATCACTGGTGGTTGGCTGTCCACCTCTCAGCAGCAAAAGGAGGCGGCGCAGACCGAGTGGTACAGAGTCCATTGTCATGAACTCACACTGTGATATGCTGTGCTCTTCTTCTATAAAGGTCACAGGTATTTTTCTCTGTAGTCCTCTGCATAAGGATATGCAAATTAGTGGAGTTAACACTTAAGGGCATACATTTCTCTTGTTCTCTATTAAAGTTATATCATTGGTTTAAAAGTCAAAAGAAAAAAGTCATGTAAATTCTGATTATAAATAAACATGCAAATGTTTAAAAGTCAAAAAAAGTTAAATCATTGGTAAAATAATTTAAATAGGATGATTAATAAAATAAAAAGAGATTATATACAAGCATTTGGCATTTGTTTATTTTGCCACGTTAGTTATTTGATGTATTATACTAATTGCTTCCTTTCCCGAAATCACATAAGCATCAAATCACTACTTATTTGTGCTACCGCAGGATGCATTTAATGTGTGCAATTTGGGTTGTCTCTTTTTTTGGAGACTGGTTATCTCTTTAAAGAAAGTAGTCGATAAGAGTCATAAAACAATTGGATATGTTATTGAATCTTTATCCTGTAACCATTATAAGATAAAATGAAGTTTTTCCTATTAATTTTTACATGTAATCATTACCAAAAGTGAACCAGATCAAGTTTGTAGCTCTATAATACATGTACTATAATGTTTATAGTGAAATATTGTTAGTATACATTTGTTAAAATAAAAGGAACAAATTATTCCTAATGAACCATAATGATTACTTAGAGCTAAACTCATATTGGATCAATTTAGCATCATAACTATGATAGTTTATGTATATTATCAATCTGATGGGTTGCTTATGGTTCCTTGGCATGGTAAATTAAACATTGTTTGGAAGCATTTCCTAGTACCATAAAATCTTAGCTCTGAAAGAAACCTGTGGTTCTCATTCCTCGTTGCATGAGGCAATTACTTGGGGAGTTTTATAAATATACAAATTTCCAGGTCCCATCCCTGATCTACAGAACCAAGTCATCAAGGGTGGAATTCATATAAATCCATTTCTTAGCTTCCCAGTTGATTCTGTTATGCAGCCAGAGTTGAAAGCTTCTTATCTGAATCAACTTTTTCTACTAAGTCTCCTCCAATGCTAGAAACCAGTAGTATTATGTACTGAAAGGTAAGCTCCATGAGGAAAAGAATCTTTTTTTGACTTGACCTCTGATTTTTACCCAGAACAAAGCACACTAGTGCTTTGTGGCATTTGTGTTAACACATATTTTGTGAACAAGGGAATGAACGAAATGAATGCATGAATGACTGAGCAAGCAAGGGAACAGGTCTAATTTGCCAACACTTCATGATTCTTTTGTTTGTTTGGTGCTGAACATATTACAATGCCTAAGGTTTATAATATACATTAACTCCTATTTTAAACATATTAATTGAAATATGCAAGCAAGACGTTACCTACCCATTGTTAGTGCTGTGTATTTTGCATTATTTTTTAAAAGTGATCATGGGTAATATTGAGTGATTCATTATCTTTTTCTCAGAGATGCTTACCTGATTCCAAAGCTTGTGTTATCCAACTTGTTAATAATGACTTCCTTTTCTGTTTCATAGTCCAAAGATTGTTTAGGTAGGCATAGATTAAAACAGCCAAAAAATAGAAGCATTACTTTAAATATTGGATATACCTTTACATAATTATACATTGTTTTCAAAGCATGTCTTCATTGTATATCAGGAAAATTATATTTTATATTTTTCCCCTCACTCACTCACCTGTTTACTCTGATACACACTCCTGCATTTAAAAATAATCCTATAAAACTAAAAGTCACAAAAAAAGAAGGAAAAGCAGTGGACTGTGATGATAAAAAAGTATTTAAGCCCTCTGGACTCCTATATTCTGGAGCAGCTAGAAGTAAAACTATGAGAGGATCATATAGTAGCCCGTGACAGATTCTGGAATCTGTCCAATAACCACTTGCAGAAGACGGCTTTGCAAACAATTGCTTTTTTATTTCTTGGCTTTATATCTATGTTACACTATTCAATAAAAAAAGTTACCAAAAAAAACTAAAAAGAAGTCAGCAGTCAATAAATAACCCTTATTTAGTTGCTGGACTCAAATTGATGAAAATAGCTGGTACTGCTCTCTATAGATTTATATATTATAAGGAAAGGACTTATAGCTTTCTCAATACTGCTAGAGTTTCTTAGGCATTATAAAAAATACTTTCATTTAATGGTGCATGGGTGGTTCAGTGGTAGAATGCTCATTTATCATGTGGGGACCTGGGTTCAATTCCCGGTTCATTGCAACCCCCATAACCACCACCACCACCCCTCCCCTTGAAAAAACCTTTCATCCAGTGATTCGTAGTTTTCCGAATCTTTTCTTTTTTTCTTTATTTTCAATTTTGAAATGTATAATCATATGGATTGCTAAAGTTTTACATTCATCAAATATACTTTCAAAATTATTTGCTCTGATTTGTTGCACGTAAAGGTATGTGCCTTTTAATAAGCATGCAGTTTTATATATTCTCAGGATTTCTCATTGGACATCTTATTAAAGTTTTCCATTTGGTCTAAATTATCATCTTACACTGAGCAGTTGCAAAAAAAATTGCAATCTGCCAAAATATGCTTTTGATTTCAGTGTAGTTTATCTCTTCATTTGCTATTTCTTACACGTGTGTGTTTGTGTGTACACGATTACTGTTGTTAGTTTGTGTGGTAAGTACCCACATTGCACCTGACCTTGATTTCCATTGGGTGTCCTTATGTGTTCAGAAGAGTAAGACCCAAGTAGAAGATCAAGACCCAGTGATATTCCCTTCTCAGACTTTTCATCAACTTTCCAGAATCCTTTGAAGGGAAGAAAGTCATCTAGTGAATTCAGTTATACCCAGTTGGCCCACATTTTATTGGATGCCATAATACATGAATAGTACTTTCTTTCATGGATAATATTTTGATGACATCAAAAGTTGCACCAGGAAAATAAAGGAAGACATATCTTTTCCTCTTAAAAATAATGTTATTGTGCATAAACCATGGTTCTGTCTTATTCATTTAATGATTCTTCAAAATTGAAATGTTTTGTGTTCCAGGCCCACAGATGTGACCCTTCCTCTGAAAGATCCCCGTTATCCCGACCATGATCTCGGAATTATTTTACTTTCAGTGGTTCTTACACCCAAAGAAGGAGAACCCAGGGATGTGGTAAATTGCCTCAAAGGCGAGTAGGAACTCCTTCTTGCTTTTGGTTATCTAAAGGCTGTGCGCCTTCTTTGGACCCGAGGCTAATAATAAAGAGAAGATGCAAATGAAAAGCTGGCCTTGCTCTTTGTTTCTGTGAATATCCTGGGTATTGCTAGACTCTGCTTATTGTATTTTTTTTAACTCAAATTTCCTGTTTCATGCTCCAGATCAGAACCTCTGGTTGTAAATAAGGGACAGATTTACTCATTTTATTATAATTTTGTTTATAATTTCAGACATGTTATATTCTAGGCAAGTATTAATATTTATTTGGGGAATACATTTACTAGTGAATTGAATGTCTAGAATTCCGTGTTGGGGTATCCAGACCCTACCATTTTGATTGTATTGTCAGGTGTATCATGACAAAGCAAATGAGGTGAAATTATGAACAGAGTTTCTGCTTTCTGGTATTTGTTTGCTGAATGATAAGCGAGCACTTTTCATCTTCTTGATGGGCTTCCATGTTGGTATTACCCATTTCTTGGCACTGGCTGTCTGCACTTCCTTGTACACCATGCTGCTGTGAGAACTGACAAGGGATACAGAGGAGCCAATTACTCCAGTGCAGTTGAAGTGGCATTAAAAAATATCAGGTTTGACCCGCATCAGTATGCTTGCCAGTGCACATTCTACCACAGTTTACCTGAGATTCTTTATTAGACTCAGTGTGCTTTCATGGACCTGGGGGCTACTCTAACTAGTTCTGACTATAAGATGTTTCAGGAATAGACATAATTTTTTTAGGTAAGTCCAAATACTGCATTTCAGCAACATGTGTATTGCTGCCTCAAAATAATGTGTGATTGAAGTTGGTATAGGATATATGTTAAAAATATATCATTGACATTTTTTCCTAGACAGTAGATAAAAATAGTGAACTTCACTTTAAAATTTTGAATGTTTTATACTCATTGAATATTCACCCTTTTTGATAAATAGTTCCCTCTATCCTGTTAAAAAATTAAACAAGTAACATGTATTCATAAGTAATATTTTCTACATATGATGTAAGTATCTCTGCTTCACTCAGTAAGGAAGGAGTTTCTCTTTTCCAACAAATGTTACCAAGTAATACCTACTGCAAGACTATAGCACTGTGAAATTACATGTGTATATGTGCAAATGCATAGCCATGTGGGCAGATGGAAAGGTCGGTGAGGAAAATTTTTTACAGAGAATATTTAGAAATGGAGGACCATCATTTTAGAATTCACCACTTCAGAAGACAGTATATTTCACCCTAGCTCAAACCAAAGAAGTATATATCCTGCTGGCAAATGCATATTTAGGAATAAATTATAAATATTCATTTATTACTCTATTGAAAATAACCCTGGTATTGAAGCACCTACTATAAGCCAGGTCCTATGTTAGACACTTAGAATAAAATAGAACTTAAATTCAGTGAAGAAGGATTTGGAGATTAAACAATCACTGAAATAAGTGTAAAATGACAACTGTTTTAAGTTCCATAAAAGAGAAGTATATGTTGCTGTAAGTATAAAAAATAGGAGAATTGATTCTAGCCAGAGGGCCAGAAGGTATAGGAAGGGCATCTATGAGGAAGTAAAATCAGAGGTAGAGTCTTTTAATAAGGCAAAAACCAGGAAGGGGGGATGTATGTCTAGAAGAAGAAACAGCACATACAAAGCCTGTGGCTAGAGAAGTCATGCCATATTTCAAGAATTGAAAAAGTACCAGCATTCAGAGAAGGTAGAAGCAAAGAGCAAGAGGGCAGTTGTGGTGCATGATGACCCTGGAGCAGAATGTAAATGCCCAGGCAAGGTAGGACCCATTGGTTATGTCAGGGTTTGCAGCCTTTCCTAGAGAGCCACTGAAAATTATAGAAATGGAAAGTAGCACAATCCTATTTGCCTTTAGCAAATATCTCTAGCTATACTGTAGAAAACAAGAGTGCAGAGATAAACATGAATGCTTGCAGACCAAGTATATTGCAGAAATCCAGGTGAGTGGTAATGGAGGCTTGGATTGGGGCTGTCAGAAGTAGAGATGGAGGTAAAATCAACAAAACTTGGTGATGGAATATTCTTGCATTGGGCTTTTTTGTTATTTAATGAAGGGTAGCACTTCCTAAGTGAAAATACCTAATTGCCTGAGGTCTTGTGTTTCCTCCTTTCCTCAAACAATCTAAACTTGCAACATTACTGTGGGTTGGAATGATGTAGCAGCTCTTGTAGTTATTTGATGATTTGATGGTGGATAATCTGCTGATTTTTTTACATTGAAGAAGTATTCATTAAATACTCTCTAATCAAACTGTTTGAAAGATCAAGTTGGTACCAAGATACCGTACTGAGATGTTCTGAATTACATAAAACTACATGCCAGCACTGGCAAAATAGTTCCGAAGATTACTTTTTCTTTGACAATCCTTGTGGAATTCTTCAATCTCTCTGACTCCCTTAACTTATTTTTAAGCAGACTTTTTAATTCGAGAAAAATCGTTAAGAAATATTAAAGTGTCTGGAAGCTGATCCTCAGTGAGTTTTCAAACATGAATTTGGAAGGAAAGAGTTGAGTTTCCATCAGTTACTCATCAAAAATCTAGTTTTATTTATTCATTTAATACCTTTCTTTCTTTTTCCTTTTCTTCATTGTAGCCTCTGTCCCAATCATACAAGTTCCTCCACAGTTCTCTCAAATTCAAACTTTTTCACTGTCACTTGTCCTACCTAAAATATGCTTCCTCTTCACCTCACCTCCATCTAATATCATATAACTCCTTAAAATATCTATATCTGGGTGGGCCACGGTGACTCAGCAGGCAAAGTTCTCATCTGCCATGCCAGAGACCCGGGTTCAATTCCTGGTGCCTGCCCATGCCAAAAAAAATCTCTATCTAATTCATTGCTTCTGATTACCTTTCTTGTAATGTTCCTCTCAAAACCTAGTCCAGTTTTCTGTGCCTGGTGGTGTTCAATGGGTTGTAGACAGGTCGCTATGAGAATTTGAAGGGATATTTCATGTGAATAGGGAAGTTATTTCAAGTATTTCTTCTTACTTGTCTTTATATTCTTGAGGTTGTCACAAAAATATTCTTTACTAAGTTTTTAAAATTAGTATAATAATAATAATCTGCTTGAAATCAGGTTTTATTCCTCTACTCAAGGTTCCTATGATAACACTGAATTGTAAGCACATCACTGAATTTTTATCATTTTGTTAACATGTCTCATATTATCTAAATATATTTCTCTTGGCTACATTTGAATTTCTTGGTTGGAAACAATCAGAGAGTGAAAGTATGAACAAATTGAATATTCATACACCTGAAATACTTTTAACATACTGGTGCAATGAAAATGATAGGCTAAACTTTCAAGAATTAACCTATCAAAAAATATTAAGGGCAAATCTTAGCGAAATTCACACTCTAAATATAACAAACTAGAAATCAGTTATTAAATGCTTCACAATTCCATTTAATAGTTAGAATGTTGCATAGGGGAGGAATGGAGGATAATTTTACATTGATCTTCACATGGCAAAAGTATCAAGAGTTCTGTCTCTTTTCATTACCTCATAAATAATTTAAGCTTTGGGGATTTAAGACTTTTAGTTTGAAAAACCATGTGTTGATTCTTATGTTTTTTGTTTACAAAACTTTGCTAAATAGTTTCTGTGTGTTAAATTGGAGCGTAGAAGAGATGAATTTGAAGAGCTTTTAACAAATACATCCCTAACAATCAACTAGAAAATAAAACAATAATATTAAGAAAAAGCCTTGAAAAATGTATTTAGAGATGAATGCTTGAAATACAAAGTTCTTAGCATCACAAAGTGCCACACATTCTAAATCAGTTTCCTTGTGCTTTTTTATTCACTGCTAATGCTGACAATGAATAATGCAGTTGGGATGATTTCTCTTTGTGAGGACTGCCAGTTCTAAAAATCAGTAACTCTGATTTTGACTACGTTGAAAATCTATCTGCTTATTGAATCTGTTGAAGAAGCCTCAAAAACACGCAAGGTCTAATTACAACAATTTAAGTAGTGGAGTATGAGTAAGAGAAAATGTAGTTCATAGTGCCTATATTAAAATCTTCTCCATTGAGTTCCTGATTGAGCCCTTTTTAAAAAAGTCCTAGATTTGGACAAATATATCTATATATTTTTTTAAGTTTCCAACATTGTGTGTATAAAGAAGCCTTCATGGGGGCATGCTGATGAGCTGCATGGCACAACTGTCATTTCTGTTTTGATTGCATGTCCTGCAAAATTGAGCAGTGCATACATGTGCGTCCTTTATCTGTATCTGGTATTTTGATCTGATAGTGTGTTTGAGTTCTTTCTGGCTCTTTTCCTAGCAGAGTTCAATCCATAGCATTCTTCATTGGAGAATTTGTGAAATAAAAGTGAGCTAATTTGTGTTACACACCCTCTTGAATAACCTATACCTACAAATTGCTTGGCTAGAGCTAAAAATAGAGAATTCTAAGAAACATATGAATTGAGCCTGGTTGGCTTGTATGAGTGTTAAAATCACATTTCTCATGCTAGTTTATTTTTCATATTTTTTCAGAATTATCCACAGTCAGGATTTGAAAAAATATTGACCTACCAAAAAATTGAATGTATATATATTTTATAAGATGTATGTACTGTAATCTCTAGCCATTCTGTGATTTGTTTTACATCTATAGTAGTTAAGTAATTGCCTAAAGAAAACATCACTACAATAAAAGATAAAGTAAAAAATGAAGGAGATGTGGAGTTAAAAATATATGTTATCGCTTCTGCAGCTCATCTATCACAGGCTATGTTTTTATGGAACTCATTCCATTTATTGGATTCAAGGAAGTTTGAGCAGCTGATCATTAGTATGAGCATTTAATGATACTATACTAATATTTGATGACGACACTTTCAAAAATGAATTCATATGTTCCTCAGCTGAAGTTAAGGTCATAGAGCATAAAAAAACAAATCTTATTTTTCTAGAATTTGCTTCATCTCCTATCTTTAACATTCCCCAAATAATCTTTCTTCTTTAACGTGTCTATCAGATAGCAAAGGTAAAAGTACTAATATGTTAAATTATGTTTCTTTTTGCTTTTCTACTGTTTTTATCTTTATTGAATCTACCTTAACCCAACTACCTAAAAAGAAAATGGGGCTTGGGAATATCCACTTAGATAAATGGTTTGGTGGAAAGAATCAGAAATTTTTGTTGTAAAATCTAGAGCCGTTAGATCAAGAGAATCACAGGATCTCATAATAAACCTCTAAATACTAAATCAGAAAAATAATTAATTGGTCATCATAGATGCCAAATATTTCATATTTATACTTAGGGAAATCACTGACGTTCTGTTTGTATGTTTCCCAATTTAAAAAATAGTACTATGCAGCCTGTGTATAAAATTGATTTTGAGAGACAAAACAAAACAAACACTAACCCTACAGGTTGCTTTACATAGAGAAGGTTAATTAATTGCATGCAGTGGTTCTAAGTAAGGGGATGTGGTTTGACCAGCAGCATTCCTAAATCCACGTTATGTTGAGTAGTGATGCCATGAGGCTCCACATTTCCTAACATTCTAGAACCCACTTTATTATGGTGTAATATCTCATAGAATGGAATTTTATGAAATTCTTAGATGCTAGATGATGGTGGTTAATGGCCCCAAGTTAAGAGATTTTTTCTTTAGAAAAAAAACTTATTTATCTTAATTGCTCTCACTTGATTTGGCTCAAAGCATTGTCTCTAGGAATTACAGCTCTTTGTGCATCGATGCTCTGCTTTCAGAGAAAGTTGAACATTTATTACTTGAGTCCTAGTGAAGAGTTTTTGTGGCTATGACATACCACAAAAATATTTGGTTTCCGATGGCCTTTTGGTGATGATAGAGGAAGTGATGGAGTGGTGATGATGATGATGATACCAATGACTCAGTCATCGCAACGACCCTACTAGGGTCCATTCCATAACCCAGTGATGGTTTTGTTCCTTCAAAATGAATTGGACATTAATTCTCAGAAAACACATAAAATATTTACTGCAATGATATTTGAAAACAACACTCTGAAATTACCTGGCTCCATTTGAAAAAAAAATTAGATAATTATTGTAAACTTAGGATATCTATTATTCATCCATATTTTGGTCAATGTTTAACATAGTGTATTTAGAGAAAATGTACTTGATGAAAACCACTATTTACCGGAAAGAGGAAGCTAATCATTAACTTTGACAATTTTATGACTTTTTATTTCCTATCCTAGAATCTCTAGAGTTCATTCTCTTGGTTTAGGCAAAAGGTTGACTTCTGTATGAAGTAAAATCTTTTTTGTGTGTGTTTTTGTGGCCCATGCGTAGTCCAAATTAGCCCTGATTTACAGGGAATTTGCTGAAGAAGATGTAGTTCCTTGAAGCCCCAGCATAGTTCCTTGATGTACAAACATGGCAAGCATTTATATATATTATTTGCTCCAAATATTCTCTCTTCTCCATATGTCTTAAAGTTAATAAGAAAGTTAAGACAGGGTATCCAGGTTAATCAAAGAGTTAATACCTCAGCATTTATTGAGAAACTTAAAACTGAATTGAGGAAATGAAAATCTTTGGGGTTTTATGATTTATGCAAGAGACCAATAATCTTGAGCACATATCACAAATTTCCATAACCTTAATTTAACCTTTTGGTCATACATACCTCTTACTATGACCCAATCATTAATTTAAAGGATAGTTACACATTTAGCACATTTTAGCAGGGAAAATGCACCAATAGCCATAATGATATGCATAATTTTTCTCAAATAAAAGCATGTATAGTCCTGTTATCATAAAAAACTAACTGGAAACAGAGACAATGTGGAGATGTCATCAGAGCCACAGTTTTTGTATGTGTTGGAAGAGAAAATTTATTACGTATGATAATGTCATGTTACACCCGCCGCCTTCACCACCAGGGGGAGCAATTGCCAATCATGAGACACAATGTGCTTTTTCCCATCAATAAAATATTTCAGAATTTCCATTCTATTCCAAATATATCATCCCATTTTTTTGTGTGTTTAAAAGAATGAACCAAATGAACTCTCACCAGAAAAACTGCTTGAATGTTAAAGGTGTTTCTTCTAGTTGTGTGTTTGTGTGTGTGTGTGAGTGTGTGTGTGTGTGTGTGTGTGCGTGTCCACAGCCTTTGTCTTATGTAGTTATGTCTGGAAACTCTTTCCTTTAAAAGCTGATAAATGTTAAGTTTCCTCTAGAAAACAATGGGCTGCCCAATTCTGTACTTGAGTGAAAAGATAATTAAAATGCTTTATTTCATTTACAGACAATGCTAATGAGGAAGAGTTGGAAAAGATCAAGTAAGGTAATGCTTACCATGTAATCTTTCAGTTTTTCTTATTGAGAAGAACTGTCAGCTGCTTTCTCAAAACCCTCTTCATACCTCTTCAAACTATACCACAGATCTTCATTGCTATTCAAATCTTATTTTTTTCTGTAAACTTTAAGAAAACCATGTGATGCTTTTTAAGTAAGTAGAAATCACACTGATCAATTGCACCCAAAATCATTTTTTCATCAATCTCTGATCACTTATCAACATCATTCTCTGCATCTGGTCTCTCTTAAATGTACAACAGGGTCTAGAAAATATCTCTGCTCTGGTTTAGGAATGAAATGATGAAGTTAGGGCAGCAATACACAAGACAAAGGAAGATCATGCACTTTAGTGTTTTTATTCACTGAAAAGTGAGCATGAGGTTTTCTAAATTCAAAATCTCTATATTGCTACAACTTGGAGCATATAATAGGAGCAGTTTTCCATCACTGCCTCATTTCATTCTAAATGGATCTTGGAGTGAGAGGAGTTTATGGTTCCTATAACTTACTAAACCCTGACTCTTAAAAGCTGCACATTGTATGTGATATAAACTGAGCTGTTAATTTGTTCAGTGGTAGTATCATTCTTGGACACAGATAAATATCAAGATGAAATTGGACTCTTAGATAAATTGTCCATGAAGCATATCAAAAAAGATTGTGCTTGTAAAAATCTTATTTGCTCAAATTTGTAGTTAAACAGTCAGTGTTCTTTTTTAATGGTGACTAATAATTTTTTTAGACCCTGGTACATAACAATCTTTTATCTTCCATTCTAACCAAATCATGCTATTACTTGAGTTTTTCTTTAATATTGTCATTTTTATTACTGTGAGTTAAGAAAATACATAATAAGAAAATGCTTTTTATATTTATGGTAATGTCTTAATCCGTTTTATACATTTCCTACTATATAATTTCTCCCCAAATCTTAAAGATTTAATGACCAAAAGTTAATGTAATCACAGAAAAGTCAAGCTTATTTTTAACATCACCTTGATCACTTAATGAAATGAAAAACATTTATTAAGGAAAGTTGTAGAATATTTCTGACTTAGTGTGCATGATGTTTCTACTGATCAAAATAAAGTTTCAAGAAGTTTTAAAGAATCATTTGCACTGTTCATTTTTGTATTTCTATTGTTTCTTCGTAATTTTACTTAATAATTAGTGTTGTTTTAACAGTATATATCATTTCAAATTCATGTAATTTGTATTTCTTCACCTTGTATCTAAATTAACCTATACTATGAGATACTTGTGTAAGAACATAGCATTTCATTAATAGCAAGCAATATCCTCTCTTCCACATGTAGTTAAGCTGTAATGTAGAGCAGAATAACACATAGTATTCATTAGTAATTAATGGGAATGATCCATTTTGTTGTAGTAAAAGAGGAAGAATGAAAATATTCTTTTAAAATCCATTTAATTTATAAATAAGTTCAATTCTAATGATAACTTAGAAATCTAGACCTTTCAGTTATCTGCAAAAAATTAAAAATTAATAATAAGCATCTATTCTCCACTATTTTTATACCTAAGATTCTTGAAGTTTTAATTTGTTATTAATAATCCATTTGTACATTCAAGCTAGTACATTTTTTCTACCTTGCCACTCAAGATACAGAGTTCTCTGCATCTAGCTCTGTTCTCATTTGGGTGGCACTTGGCAGATTATTTTTAGTGTGTGCTGTAATAGAGCTTTTGGTTTCTTGGCCTAAAAGGATTTTCAATTTTATAAAATTTAATGGGAATATTGAATGATGAGTGAAGTAGAATCAGTTCACTCGTTTGTTTTTTTTTCTACAGGAACATATTGAACACCTGCTAATGCATTCTAATTTTCACTGTATCATAAAGCATTTTCCATATTTGTCCTTACAAGTGTTAAAAGAGCAGCAAAAATTAGAGGTCTCTATTAGGACCTCAGTCTCAGCCCAGTAGGTGAAGAATGGGGAGGCCTTAATAGGAAAGAGGCTGGGCTGGCAAAGCCTGGTCATCTTCATTTCCTCTCAGTGTCACTTTGAAAGAAAGCATCCTTCTTAGAGAACATGAAAATTGTGCATCATCTGACAGACTAAGAAAAAAATAATTCTAGACAATAGCTGACTATAAATTTTATAGTTGATTTTGGAAGCTAGTAAGAAACCACCAAGGCCTAAAATGAGGTAATGTCTTTCTAATTTAGTATACAAACTGAAACTCATCTCTATCAGTACTATATAAATAGTCGAGTTAAAGGCTTCTATTGGCTATATTTATTCATAAATGCTCTAGATAAATAAGTGAACGCAGAATTGGGTGATTTTAGAAGTGGCCCAGATCTCATGGCCAGAGATACAAAATGTTAATTTTGCAACATTTAGGTCTATTAAAGTTAATTTACATGATCAGAAATGGGGTATAAAGAATGCTTGCAAGAGAAATATTAGTGTTTAATCCTCTGAAAGTAAAGAGGTGGTTGTTATAGGCTGGAGAGGGTCCAAAGGAGGCCATACCATTTTTCAAGAAAGTGGTGCCATTTACTGTTTCAGAATTCAACAAATATGTTTTAAGCCAGTACCATATACGAGATCTTTTGCTTAATTTTTGTGGGAAGAATGGAGCACACAATCAGCCTGATCCTTGAGACAGAATCATGAAAAAGAGTGGCTACATCTTCTCCACAATTAAGTATGCTTACTGCCATCCTACATCCAGTCTCCCAAATGGATCCAGCAGACAGTAGCTGTGTTTATTTGGGGACTTATGCTATTATTTTATGCATCCAAATTCAAGTTTGGGAACTAAAAGAGAGATTATATGGATTTGGGTAGGAATGGGAAATAAGGTGAAATTTCCATTTAAGAAAGAATGAAGTGGCCACTGCACCGTTCTCAAGATGCCTACTGAGAAAGTTTATGTCCCATGGAAATGAGATTATGCCATGGCATGAACTTGGAAATATGCTTTCAAAGATTGGAATTGGCTGATGATTGTATATTGCTAAATTCAAATCTGTTAAATTCAAATTAAGGGAAAGTCTGAAATTTCAATTTGAAACCTACTGTTCAGTTGAACTTCCTTCTCCAAACATTTCCTCCAGAGATTAAAGGAAAGAGGGTGATATGAATAAGAATATACTATGTAGTTCTGTCAGTTTTATGGAAATGGAAATTTTAAAAATTATTTTAGTCTATCCCCAAAAATTCCTTTATGTGTAAGAATTTTTCTCTTTTATTTTTGGAGAAAGGGTGTAATTTATATGCCTTACATTTTAAGTACAGGTATTTTATATTAGATTTAACCACACTCAAAAGTCAAAGTATTTATTTATTCACATAAATACAGATAATTTTCTTCTTGGGCTCTTGATTTACGGAAAAGAGATCTCTTACATTTTTATGGCAAAGAATAGGCAATGAAGCCAATGATGAATGCAATATCTAATTCAAGAGCCTTTACCTCTGTAGCAAATACTTAAATATAGCTAGATGATAGTGTTAGAGATTCATCTCCAGTATGGATTTTTTCTTCGTTGACTCAGTTTCTCTCAGAAGGGCTATAACCACCCAGGGCTAAAAGCTACATTTACGTTATTTGTCTAGTATGCATGTCTCTACTCTCAACAAGGTCGGAATCAGCCCATAACATTTCCCATTATTAAATCCCCACTCCTCATTTTTGTCTTGAATCTCTGTGCTGAGATTTCTTTCCTTAATTTTGTTACCACTTTTCTATGAAAAATAGGTTCTTTCAATTGAAATCTTATTTGAGGCACTCACATAATGTGGGATTGTATTTATTATTGAAATCAAAAGTTGAAATGCCAGTTTGTGGACAGGGAAATCATAATTTCTGTTTGGACTGATTTATATATTGTTTGAAGTAAATGTTTTATCCACTGAATGGCGAGTAAGAAAAAGATACACCTAAACTTGCCTCTGAAAAGCAAGAATGCTATAAAATATGTGTTATATTTGAATGACATGTAAACCAATAAAAGATTATGAATTCCATGATATCTCCTCTTGTGGGAATGGTAACATTCTTTTTTTTTTTTGAACATGGGCAGGCACCGGGAATTGAACCCAGGTCCTCTGGCTTGGCAGGCAAGCATTCTTACCTGCTGAGCCACCACGGCCCGCCTGTAACATTCTTTAAAATATTCATTCTGGTGTTCCATAATCACACTTCCAATTGTTCACATTTTAAATTCTGCCCCACATTCAGTTCTTATAGAAGAATGTTATCTTAGGAAGGAACCCATATATCCCTCAACTTCAGCAATTAGATAATTATCCTGGTTGAAGAGTTACACTTACATGACAAAATGCTTTTTGGCAGAGAAATAGTAGTGCTTTGAGTTATTGCTCTTGAATCTTTAGAAGAAGTTGATCATTGATAATTTATTCTAAAGTTAAAATATTCACCAAGAAAGTTTCATGAGCTCGAATGAGAAGAGGTATATGCATTTTATGAATAATTTTATGGGGTCAAAATAAAAAATGGAAGAAATCATGAAACAATTGGCTCTCTCAGAAGTAAACATTAATGGTTTTGCACTCCATTGTGTGTGTGTGTGTTTACAGAGTTTATCAATGGGTGAGATATGTGCTTTCAACAGCTGTTTTCGATTATGTGAGAAATGACTGTGGTGATAATATAAAGAGATACACATTGCAATTCATGTCTTCAATGATAATAATTTAGAATATTTAAAGGAAAGTTCATCCTTTGAATAATATAATAAAGTCAAACATGATGGTGTCTCATTATCATATCTTCTTTTACTTGATGTCATATTTTTAGTAATATATCTTTTTTATAAAGATTTTATTATAATCACAACATAATTTTAATGAACTGTAAAACACTTTATTCATTGGTTGAATGAAATACTTTTTAATAAGGATTTTGGCAAGGATATTGTTAATTTAAACTAGAAAACACTTTCAACTCTGTAAATCTGCAGGGCACAGTTAAACCTGACACCTTGGATGACACATTAAAAATGCATCAGTGACTCACGCTGCCGGACTTTAAGGCATATTATGAAGCCACAGTGGTCAAAACAGCATGGTATTGGCATAAAGATAGATATATCGACCAATGGAATCGAATACAGTGCTCAGATATAGACCCTCTCATCTATGGACATTTGATCTTTGATAAGGCAGTCAAACCAACTCATTTGGGACAGAACAGTCTCTTCAATAAATGGTGCCTAGAGAACTGGATATCCATATGCAAAAGAATGAAAGAGGACCCATATCTCACACCCTATACAAAAGTTAACTCAAAATGGATCAAAGACCTAAACATTAGGTCTAAGACCATAAAACAGTTAGAGGAAAATGTAGGGAGATATCTTATGAAACTTACAATTGGAGGAGGTTTTATGGACCTTAAACCTAAAGCAAGAGTACTGAAGAAAGAAATAAATAAATGGGAGCTCCTCAAAATTAAACACTTTTGTGCATCAAAGAACTTCATCAAGAAAGTAGAAAGACAGCCTACACAATGGGAGACAACATTTGGAAACGACATATCAGATAAAGGTCTAGTATCCAGAATTTATAAACAGATTGTTCAACTCAACAACAAAAAGACAGCCAACCCAATTACAAAATGGGAAAAAGACTTGAACAGACACCTCTCAGAAGAGGAAATACAAATGGCCAAAAGGCACATGAAGAGATGCTCAATATCCCTGGCCATTAGAGAAATGCAAATCAAAACCACAATGAGATATCATCTCACACCCACCAGAATGGCCATTATCAACAAAACAAAGAATGACAAGTGCTGGAGAGGATGCGGAGAAAGAGGCACACTTATCCACTGTTGGTGGGAATGTCAAATGGTGCAACCACTGTGGAAGGCAGTTTGGCGGTTCCTCAAAAAGCTGAATATAGAATTGCCATACCACCCAGCAATACCATTGCTAGGTATCTACTCAAAGGACTTAAGGGCAAAGACACAAACGGACATTTGCACACCAATGTTTATAGCAGCATTATTTACAATTGCAAAGAGATGGAAACAGCCAAAATGTCCATCAACAGACGAGTGGCTAAACAAACTGTGGTATATACATACGATGGAATGTTATGCAGCTTTAAGACAGAATAAACTTATGAAGCATGTAATAACATGGATGGACCTAGAGAACATTATGCTGAGTGAGACTAGCCAAAAACTAAAGGACAAATACTGTATGGTCCCACTGATGTGAACCAATATTAGAGAATAAACTTGGAATATGTCGTTGGTAACAGAGACCATCAGGAGTTAGAAACAGGGTAAGACAATGGGTAATTGGAGCTGAAGGGTTACAGACTGTGCAACAGGACTAGATACAAAAACTCAGAAATGGACAGCACAATACTATCTAATTGTAATGTAATTATGTTAAAACACTGAATGAAGCTGCATCTGAGCTATAGTTTTTTTGTTTGTTTGTCTGTGTTTTTTTATATATTTTTTATTTTTTTTATTTTTTTCTCTATATTATTCTATTTCTTTTTCTGTTGTTTTGCTAGTTCTTTTTCTAAATCGATGCAAATGTACTAAGAAATGATGATCATACATCTTTTGTATGATCATACATCATTATGTGATGATATTAAGAATTACTGATTGCATATGTACAATGGAATGATTTCTAAATGTTGTGTTAGTTAATTTTTTTATTAATAAAAAAATGCATCAGTGAAAACCTCTAAGTGCTTTAATTTAAGTAATAGTAGAGAAACAGATTAACACATTTTTAAATAACTCACACAGTGAGACATAATGAAAAAAAGTCACTATTTAACAATTATCAGATTCTTTTTACCAAGACCTCATATCCTGATTATAAAAATAGGTAATTTTTAAAACTTACAAAAATGAAAACTTTATTGATCTTGGACTATCTTAAACTTGAGGGACAAATGTGTTTTTTCCTTGTTGTCTTCTTTAGAATTATTATGCGTAAATTGAGACAGGAGACACGTTTTGAAGAAAAACAAATTCTTTATATAAAAATTCTCATTTTACTACTATTTTACCCCCAAATCTGTTACTTAGAAATACTATAAAGAATCAACTGCATAATTCGACTTAGCTATTCCAAAAAATACAACAATGAGCAAAAAGTGAATAACAGTGAGCATATCTATTATAAAGAAGTGCATTTTGACCCCAGTTAACCAAACTCCTGAAATTTATGGTAAGTTTACTTGAAATACTGATATTAACACATAATACCAATAAATATTTGATTACCTTCACAAAATGCATGGAAGCACAATGCATGTTATATGGAGATGATTTTTTTCTTGCTGTTTTGAAGCATTTCCCCTTAGGTATAAAGTATCATGCATTTGCATGTATTGTAATTCGTAATTACAGAGGTTTGCTGTAACAATCGCATTATATTCATTTGACCACTCTTGTTGAATTTTCAAAATAATACAGGACGTTCAGGGGACAAATCTGGATGAGGTGACAGAAAGCAAAAGGACCCAAATGTAATGGGTCCAAATGTGATACCTGCATGCCTGGTCTAGGCCATTTCATCTCACGGTTGCTGGTTGGCCTTGGCCTGAGCCAACGATTCTTCCCACGTCCCTTCCTTTTCTGACCAAAGGAAAGAAACTCAGAGAACTTGGCTCCAGGATAATGGAGCCAGGTACTGGTTTACGGATGACATGGACTCAATTTTTTAAAAATATTTTTGTTGTTAAATTGAGTGCAGGGGGGTGAAGGAGATTTGTTGTTAGATTTGTCCTAAATGTCTACAATGAAAACAATTAATAATTTTGTGTGGAATCTGCTCCCAAATTTCTGGTTGACAGAAGTAAATACACATATTTGCCTGTATATATATAGATAGATAGATATAGATGTATACTTGTATATACATGTGTGTATGTTTACAAACACAAACATAAAAAATTTCAGGTAAAATTGCTAGAAAAATGTGACAAAGAAGCTGAGACCATCTCTTCAGCAATGTTTAAAAGGACAGTTGGAACTGCAGAAGAAATCATATTTGTGCTTAATGAGTATAAGTTATATGGGTGATTACTTGAGGAACCAAAAAAAACACCAAACACAGGAAAATAGCATTTCAGCCTACATTTCTAGTTACTTCAGATCCCTATCTTCACTTATAAAGCTCTCAACAGACTTAGTCAAACTTGATAAAGTCTCAAGAGCCACAGTTGTGACAAACGACGATTGCACTCTGACCAGGCACGTCTCTATAAATTATTTATTATTTATTTACCTTTTTTACTACTTAGAGCCCCCCCCTTCCCCCAGATTTAACAAAAGAAAGTTGTGCTTCTGTAAAAGCATGGTTGCATAGTCAGGAATGCTTGCTGGCTTGGGTCTCACATTTGCGTCTCATGTATTACAACTTCAAGTCCATTGCGAAAGCCTTGTGCGCTGAAGAATTGCTGGATTATAATAAAATATATTATCTTTATCTTTAAAGACCTGTACACATTAAAGCTGATCAGAAAATATTGGTTTTAATAGAAGTTTAGGGGCTAATCCTGGTTCATTCACAGACAAAGTCCTTAAAGGGTTCCATGACGTAATTTAAATGGAAGGCTCGAGTCAGCGTCATGTTCATTTGTCGGAACAAAACAACAACTGTTACTTTAGTTCTCTGAGAAAAAGTATTTTTCTAGATTTCTATTTAAATCCTGGTTATATTTTAGATTCATGATAAGATTTTTGCATGGGCAGGCACCAGGTATTGAACCCAGGTCTCTGGTATGGCAGGCGAGAACTCTGCCACTAAGCCACTGTGGCCCACTGAGCCATGATTAGATTTTTAATCCTTGAGAAATAATATCATTCGTGTGTTGATTTTTGGAGGCAAAAAATGAATCTGAATAATGCTACCAATTAAATTAGAAATCTCTGCAGAACTAGTTGATTCATTCATTATTCATAATAATCTTCCCTTATCAATTTGTTATTTCTGGCTTGAATTCTTTTTCCTTTTGCAATTATTTTATAATTTTAGTCCATTTAAAATGGCACTTTCCCTCACTTGTCAGTATGTTGATTGAGACTGAAGTGTAAGTAAATATCTTACAGTTGTGATTTAAGGCAAGACTTCTCTGAAACTCATGAATGGTTTATTCTATTTTTCTTAGTCCCCATAAAAAAATTACCACTTTTGTTTAGAAACCATTATGGCAATGCCAGGTGTTTTATATTGTTGTTCTCATGATTATCATTAGAAACTCTAGTGAAAGGAAGGCTTTGGCCGGTCTGTGGTGAATTTTATACCCACACAGAGCAGAGCAATAAATGGCATCTGTCCACAGGAAAATTAAATTGTTTCATTTCAAATAAAGGCCTAAATTTACATGGAACTGAGGGCTGTAAAATGAAATATAAATTTCATTTGTTGAATAATGGCAGAAGTAATTAAACATGGCATGAAAAACACAGACTAGAGACATCAGGAGATTGAAATGTGACTAATATATTTGTTTCTTAAATTTTGACAGGGAAGCCTAAATCCTCAATCTTGATTTCTAAAACCCACCCCTCTCCCTCCCCCAATTCTCAAGTCTTTTTTTGCACTTTGCGTACTCATCATAAAACTAAGTTGCTATACTCTGCTCATCTGAGGAGGACTGCAAAGTATGTGATTGGTGCAGTTTCAATATTAGTTACCTTAGACCACCTAAACCTGTAAATGAATTAATAACACCACCAATTGCTAAATGGTTGTCTTATTACCAATAACCTTCTTGAGTCTAAAGCCAAGATTTTCACAGCCATTAAAGCTGCTTTAACACATTTTGCATTAAGATATAATTCTATTTGTTATGTAATTTGTATTATTGACTCAGGGAAATTATTTGTTTAAGGAGATTTCCAGCAATGAGTTTTAAAAATGTTTTTAAGATTTTATTCCACATGTTGCATAATTAAAATAGCTGAAAATCAAATTGAAGAGAATTGACAATAAAAAAGGCAAATGTTATCTTTTCTAAATGCTGGAATGGTGTTCTTTGAATTAGAAAATAGTATAGCATCAAAAAAGACAGCAGCCATTTATTTGAAGCTTTGTGCCCCAATGTCCAAATATAAGGATTTTTTTTTTTTTTAGAAACCGAGGTGGTGACGTGTGAAATATGACAGCTGAGAACCATAGGTGTAAATGAAATTGAATAATAATTCTGTAAGGGATGGTAAAGCAATGCCCTTTAAACTCAAGACTTTTGCCCTGTGACTTCTGACATTAGCCATGCAACCTAACCTAACCCTCTGCAAGTAACTTACAGGGAAAATATCATTGGTTCTGTTAAGAAATAGATTTTATGTAAAAAGCACAGATAGATTGCCTAGGCAATCTCTGGTGGAATTCTAGTTGTGAACTTAAATTATTCAAATTGATGAACACCCTAAAATAATGTTTAATCCATTATTTTCTAATATGATTTTCATGCTTGGACGTTTTATGTGCCATTAGCCACTCTGAGTGGCTAACAGTCAATCAACAAATATTTATTGAGAACCAACTATAAATTGGGCATCACAAGAAGTACTGGATCACTATAACATTAGTTGCAAACACAAAATCATGAAATATTAAATTAAGTTACAAAACTGCTTCCTTTTCATTACAGTGTCAAAGGTTGATATTTTCCCTAGCTGGCATCAGTTTCCCATAACTTTCCCCTAACTGATATCCAGAAACAGAATGCAAAATATTAAGGAAGCATGTGATTTATACATTATCTTAAAAAGGAAGCATGTGATTTATACATTATCTTAAAAAGAGAGATAACTATGTCTTTTGATTTCCAAAGCTGCATTTGTTTCACTTTATCAAAGTCTGATAAATACATAAAAATAATAATATATACAACTGTATCTGTTGCTTTGTTTTCAGCCCAACAGCCACATTTCTCAGTATTCATTTCTTTTTTAAAATTATTTTTGGTGAGCTTGAGTTAATAAAGATTTATATTACATTACATTATATCATATCATATTATATTAATTTTACATAAATAACATTAGAAAGATCTTGATAAGGCATTTTAGAAAGTTGACTAGGTGCATGATTTTAAATGAGGTTTATTTTTAAAATGCTCTAAATGTCTGTGGTGTTAAATTGATTTACTAAAAGGAGCAAATATACTCTGGTTTATTTTAAAATCTTAAAATATGCCTAAACCAGTCTGCTTTCTATAATAAAACATTAGTGTCTAATATATTATTGAGCAATTACAAGTGAAAAGGTAAGTGGGCTCTGTTTTAAAAATTACAGAAATAATTCTTTCTAAACTTTACTACCACTGATGTCAGTTATAAATAGGACAAAAACTTTAATGAATTCAGGGGAAGAAAACTGACAGTTTACAAACCTCAGAATATCTTCAGGATATATGTTTTTGTGGTTTTATTTGATTTCCTTTTGTTTCATTTTGATTTTGTCTGGCTAATGACTTATTCTCAAAAATGTCTTAAAATAGTTAAATATTTGTTCGTTTTTAGGGACCCTCAGAAAATGAAGTGGTTGGATCTTATTTCTCTGTGAAGTCTTTCTTTTGGAAGGTAACGTCTAAATCCTTTGTATAATATTCTTGAATTTTGGTTCGGATAGTAATTTTAAAAGTCAAAATTAGCTTACAGATAGATATATTTGTTCACCTTCTTTATTAACTTTTATTCTAAGGCGTCTACATAACTGACTCTTTCATTCCTTCATTTGTAAAAATTCAGAACATCATATATTTAGCACATTGCTTTGAAGTGAGTTCTTTATGGGACCAAGTTTACCCGAAATTCTGAACAGCCAGAGGCCCAGAATCTGATTCCAGGAATATGAAGGTGCTGCCTGCAGGGTCCATTAACAGTCTTTGTAATCCTCTTTTGTAAAATGGAATTATTTTCTGCTCTCTTTTTGTTTGAGAGCAGACTTCTGACCTCTCTTAGTCATCTTAGACTGGATACACACTAGATACTCAGTATTTTTTCTTTGAAGAAAACATCCCATGAGTTAGAAAACAGCAACTCTGCTTTTGATTTAAATAAAGAAAAAATGAAAACTCCCCACAGATTTTTTTAAATGCCGTTACAATGTAAGGTTATTTATTCTTTCATGGTTTAAGCACAATGAGCTCTGTCATCTAGTTTTTCTCTGCTGTAATTCGGCATCATGTACAGCAAAATTTATTTGCTAAATTAATTTATGCACTTACTACCTTTGCCTTTAAGAGTTTCTGTCTTTCTTTGAAAATTCACACATGGTGCATGATGACCTAGCAATAAATACTGCAGTGAAATGCTACACGATTAGGGCTTTGCCATTTTCTTTTCTTGGTGCTTTAACTGCTCCTGACTGAAAGCTACCTGTCTTTTTCCTTTAGAATTTTAAGATGTTGCAGCATCTCTTAAGCACACATGCAGGTATGAGAGTAAGCCATTGGCCAAAGAGCAAGTATAAGCCATTTCTTGAATCTCCATCATCATCACTTCAATCTCCATCATCATCATTTCGTTTTTGTTCTTGTTTTGCAGCTTTCTACTGACTTTCAAATGACTGATCTTTCATTGTCTTCTACTTTGCTATTTCCAAATTAGTCTTCCATTTATTAGTACTTGTCCATTTGATAGTCTCCCTACTTAAATATTCTTTATTAACGATTCTCAATCTCTTGAACTTTCTGGCTTTTGAATAACAAATCTGCAATTTTAAAAGGTAACTTTTTGATATCCCAGGTACAGTGGTCTAAGGTCTTTTTTCTGGGCATAGGGTAAGGGACAACAAATCCTCTGCTTTTGATTTAAGTAAAGAAAAAATGAAAACTCCCCACAGATTTTTTTAAATGCCGTTACAATGTAAGGTTATTTATTCTTTCATGGTTTAAGCACAATGAGCTCTGTCATCTAGTTTTTCTCTGCTGTAATTCTGCATTATGTCCAGCAAAATTTATTTGCTAAATTAATTTATGCACTTACTACCTTTGCCTTTAAGAGTTTCTGTCTTTCTTTGAAAATTCACACATGGTGCATGATGACCTAGCAGTGGTCTAAGGTCTTTTTTCTGGGCATAGGGTAAGGGACAAACAAATCGGGTCATAAGGGCAGAACCGTTAGGGGTTGTTTATGTTACCAACAAGAAAACTAAGACCCATAGCAGGGATCATCATTATTCTTAAGTACCCAGATGATATGGTCAGAACCAATATTCTTCTTTTTCTGAATGTCATGGAAATGAATATTTTGAAGACTTAAAACAGCAGATGTCCTCTTTGAGTTGATAATAAATTTAGAAGCCAGTTATAAATAGAGCTGCCCCTTAGTTTGTCTTAATTAGCACCCTTTCAAATTCCTCTTGCATTTTGTGACCCTTCTCTTCAGTAGCTCTTTAAGCCACCAGTGAATGGACATTTTTTGAGGGTCACATGCACCATGTCTGATGATGTCCCAATCAAAATATCTGGCCAAGTCCACTTTGGATAAGTATGATAGTTCATAGTCACTTTCAAATGTCCCCATGATAAATGACATCATTACTCTTTACCAAAGTGATACTGGTGTTCCGATGAGCTTTTAAAAGATGGTTATGAAAGGAGGTCTCTCGTGGAAATTTTCAGACATGCAGAAAACCTAAATAGCTCAGGTAAAATCTTATGCCTTGTGGGTATTAAACTGTGATTTGAAAGAAAATTTTATCCACTTCCTTTATAAGAATTAATATATGTGTTCTGGAGATAGCAGCTGAGTTACAGTGAATGAAACTGAATGTAAGAGGTTGCTCAAATGGAATGTCAGTGCTACTTGCTTTATCTTAATTTTCTGAGAGAAAAATACTGAAAGGAAAGATTGAACTGATACAGGGATATTCTGATTTTCTGAAATCATAACATTTAAACATATCAAAACACAAAGTAGGAAGCAATACCTAGGCAAGTTACTGTGTTTCTTATGAAAGCAAACAAATTTTGTGAAGTAAAATTTGATCACTCTTAGTCAGAATTTCATAAAAGAATTTCAACTTCCAATTAAAGGACGTTAACTTCAGGCAGCTCTTTAAATATTTAGTATGGTTGAGTTTCTAATCAATTATCTTTATTGAATGGAACATTTAGATTCTGATGACTGAAATTTAATTGGATAAACCATCTGACAAGAACATAGTAAAGAATTTAAAAATAATTTTAATAGTTGTAAAACGGAGAATGCTGGCCTATGCCATGATACCTCATATAAAAAAATGGAGAAAAGGATCATAAAGCAAAAGGGGCAAAGAGAGTACCTAAAAAAAAAAGAACAACTCAGAGTCTTACGGTGAGGTCAAATAAAAGTATTGTTGAAGGAATATACTGCAGACTAAAGAGAAGAGTTGTTGGCTTTTAAAACATAAATGTGATCCTGTGCTGAAGGTAACATTCTGAAAAACTCAACTTTGTATGACATACACCCAAGAAAACTTCAATATTATTTCTGCTTTGTAAGCATGAAATAAGACACTCAGCAAAAAATATTTTTAACTTTTAGTTAAAAGTCTCAAAAAAAAAGTCTTTGTATGTCCAACTTAGAACTCATTATTCCTTTATCACATCATTATTAGACACTCCTAGATTATCCTAGCAAAGCAACAAGAATGTAACATAAATGATGATTTTCTATTACTGTATATTTTGAGCAAATATAGTAAAAGTTAAAAGCTTTCGTTTTGCCATGACTGAGATTGGAAAGGGTAGTTAAAACTTCTAAAGTAAACATAAATGTCTTCCTGGTACCATAAAATGTATCAAGAAGCAATAGAAAAAGAAAAGAAAGTTTAAGGATAGAATCCAGGAGAATTTCCCTAAGGATTATAGCGCTAGTGACTCATCGAAGAAAAAGAGGATCGAAGTTTTATTATTAGATGAGACACTTTAAACTGGGCTGTACAAAGAACTGAGAGGGTTTTCTGTAAAGGCAATCCTACTTTGAGAAGATGGATGGACTGCAGAACAAATCTACTCGCTGGACTCGATCTTCAAGGCACAATTCACAGGAATAAACTGGGTAGGAAAAGGAAAAGATAGAACATGCCTGTGCTTGGGATTGAACTAGTAATTGCTCCATGATCCAGGCTCTACTGCACAAAACAGGCATTCTAGCCCTGTCATTATCTCTTCTTTGCATGTCTTCCGAATCATTTGATTAAATAAAAGCACAAGCTGAAAATAGAAGAAAGGGCTGACTCCACACATTGGCTTATTGTAAACATATAAGCCATGTCTTTCACAGTATCTGGGTCTCATCTGGAAGGATTAGACTGTACACTGGTAATAAAATTCAGGGTAACAAAAGCCAAGGATTATTAGTACATCTCAGGAAAAGGATTGGTATGATTGTGTGGTCCTTTAGCCACATGTTAAATCTAAATAGAATTTTTTAGTATTGACCTGTTTTTTATTTGGAACATAGAGTAATAGGAGATAGCAATCCAACTTTTCAAGGAATGTGATTAATAAACTTTATTAACTGGAACTGGTATATAGATGTGTTCTCAATCTATATGCTAGATTCTACAACTTCCCTATCTCATTAGTAGACAATACACTATAATTTATTATGCAATATAGTTAACTCTCATGTGCTTTCCTGAGAGACATATGCTGGGGTTGTGACCACTTATCTATGTTTTCTTCCTCTAAGCCCCTGATTACCTTTTTTTCAATAACCTATACCCAAGGATATATTTCATGTAAGAATAAAGCAAAGCATTTCCACAAATTCTGTACCAATAAATTCTTTTCTTCTGTGTCATGAACTCCTCAGGCTCTGTCTGAAAAATGATTTTGAGAAAGAGAAACAAGGATTGGTAGTAGCAACTCCAATTTCAAATCTTCACCTTGCCAATCTTTAGCCTTTTGTTTTCAAGTAGGGTATTTATCTTTTCTGGACTTCAATTTCTTTTCTTAAAAATGAGATGCTTGTCATGAAAAACACATGAGTGAAAACTCTAGCAAAAAAATAACTGTTCAATAAACCCTTATTTCTTTTTGTCTGGTCAAATTTACCTTTCAGATATTCCCTGTTGATGTTATGAAAGCTGACAAATATCACCTCATCCTAACACTTGTTTTTCAGAAATGTCCTCTATCTATAGAAGAGCCCAAATACACATCCTCAACTCCACCATGATGAATTCCCCCATGTTTCTTCTCATCTGTGTTTCTTATTCCATCTCTTGCCGCTCTTGACCTTACTTATTGCTGAGGCCCTTTGGGTTGCTTTCTTGGTAGCAGAGGCAATGAAGTGAAGTGTTAGTGGAGCAAAATTTCTCAGTTACTTCAGAGATATCTCTTCAATCATTACAAAAAATGTGCATGTGGTCTGCAAGGCAAACATGATGACAGCTATTACCTGTCCACATAACATTTATTTTGCTGAAGCCCATTACATTTTTGATCATACAGTCTCCAGCATTTTTTGAATCAGCAGACTGAAAAATGATTCTTTCTGTGATTTTTTTGCTAAGTTTCATTCTCTGCTATTCATATTAGCAAACACCTGAAATCATGTTAGCATTATCTATCACCATATATCCTATGGGCTTTATTTTCTTAACTGCTACATTCTACTAAAGAAAATGGTGGCTGGCAGCTACAGAGTTGCATTAGAGTTTATTTTCACTGTAGTACAAAACATTTTCTGACTTGAAAAACAAATACATGTTTTTTTCCAAAAGAAAAAGAAAATTTTTTTTGAAGAGTAATTCTAATGCTGATTGAAATGAGGGATTGATAGCACCATGAAGATTTCCAGTATAGCTCTCACCATTCATTTCCATCCAGACGTGTGGCAGGCCCTCTCTTCCCATCCTGGGTGCCAGCAGAGCAGGGCTTCAGAGTCCTTACTGCCAAAATGCACAAGTAAGTTCAGACATTCAGTTTATCCATGTCCTCTGAGCTTGCATGAGCTGTGAACTCTGAGGACTGACCTACTGTACTGAAAATCCATTTCCTATCCTAACCAATTCTATACATGTGAAAAGGAATTGACATCTTGAATTCTTTTTCAAGAAGCAGTAGAAATCAAGCTAATATTGTCCTCATAATGCTGCCTTACTGGTTCTAAAGTCTTTGTAAAGATGAGTGTTATGACTAATTACTTCAGACTTTGGAATTTATATCATTAGCTGGTATCTCGATATTTTTTGTTAACACAGAACCCAGATGAACATTCCTTACGAGTGGATGGCAAGCACTGGTGTGCTTAAAACTTCGGCTGCAAATCAACTGCATAAGGACTCACCAGAATGGTCAAGACCAGCAACTGATCAAATTGCTCCTTAAAATGAGAGAACTACTGCCTTAAAAGTTCAAAGAGTAGTTCTTCCTTGGTGGGCTTGGTTTCTTTGCTTGAAACTGGGCTTGTTTTTCCTGTTTGTTCCCCCCTCCTCAAATACAGTTCTTTTTCAGCAAAGACCTAGTTGAAAATATTACTTTAGCTAAAAGCACAAGCTATAGTATGTTAATTCTGTTGAGGGATGTTTTGCATTTGTTTAATTCACCTTTCCTTTAGGGGCCCAATAAAGAATTTTGGGTTGACCGTTACTCTATACTTTCATAAATATGTACTATTTAGGTGCATCGTAATTTTGAGAAACATTTTAATAGAAGAACAACATAAATTATGCAAACTTTCATGATTATTCAGTAGGCTCCTGCTTCTATCTTCAAATATTCCAAATATCCAGATCAATCTACCTTCGTGATCAATGAATTTAGAAGCAGGACTTTAAATAGCTTAAGCAATATCCATGCCAAACAGTGGAAAATGCTTACAATTGTACTAATTAATGATAGTTATTAGAACATAAGAGAAGGCCAGTGTCCACACACCATCTCCCCTTTAAAGCAGGAGTCTCACACTTGAGCGTGTATCAGAATCACCCGGTGGGCTGGTCGAAACAGAGTTACTGGACCACATCCTCAGACTTTCTGGTTCCTTAGGTCTGGTTTGGGGCCAAAGAATTTGAATTTCTGACAAGTTCCCAGGAGACACAGATGCTGCTGGTCTGTGGACCACACTTCGAGAAATTTTCTATTCAGAAGAAGGGAACTGTTTAATTGGAGCAGCAAGTGATTCCAAAGCTTTCTTGGAGATCATCAAAGCTAGTGAGTTTCAAAATTTCTTTTGGCTGTGGATTCCTCTCATTACCACCCCTTCAATGAGCTCCCCAAAGTTGATTTGAAAAAGAAATAAGCCAAGCAATAAGTGACTGTCGTCAGCAGGTTAAATCTTCATTGCTTGTGGAGTATACTTTCTTTCTATGTAGGCTCTCACACGTGCACACACACACACTCAACCCTCTCCAACTTCCCGCTCCCCCAGACTCACACATACGGAAGAGTGCCCTTAGTGCCCTGGACGACAGCTTGGAAAAGTTTAAGTAAGAATGCCAAGGTCCAGAGAGGTAACAAAATGCCTAAGTCATACAGACAGACATTTCTAGAAAGATGTGAGTAGATATTTATGTTAAGTCCTTGTCTTTTCCACTATTGGTAGTTTTATATCTTTATGTCTTCCACCTTTACCTTATAATTTCACTTCTAGTTTAGTTTCTGATTCCTCACATTTAACCTAAGTATTTATCTGTTTGACATCTATGCATTTACTCAGTCAAATCCACCAATGAATCATGGAGTTTCTTTTTAGGAAAGTGTCATTTAAACAAAAATTATTGAAAAAGGAAAAATATTTTAAGAATGATCTCTGGTTGGTATGGGTTTAGAATTTTTTATTTTCTTTTAGCCAGGTCATCTTAATTCCCACATTCATCAGCCATATTTTTAAGAAATATCATTCCTCCCTCTGGCTTCCTAGATCAGTTTGGAATTGTCTTTCGGGTAGTAGAAAAGCATTTTGTTAACAACTAATAGCAGTAGGTAAAGTCTCCATTAAGTTCATTTGATTTCTGTGAGACCATGAAGCATCTCATGGAAAACATTCTTTCTCTTTCCTATCCTGAGTCCAGTTGTTGCTTTCATGTAAAAGGGAAGAGCAAGTAAGGGTTCTAGACACGGTACCATTAAAGAGCCTAACTTAACGTTGTTTATTGGAGATATTGTGTAGACTAGATAGTGCCCCAACTATTAATTGACTGGGTGCATGTATGGCTTCTCCTCCTTCTAGAGTGTATAGAAAATGATATTAGATAAATTCATCAACAAGCTTGCCTTTACTTAGGTAAGTATAATTATGTGTGCTCATATAATATAAACATAGATGGTAGTTTCATGTATTAGGTGTGGGAAATAGACTTGAATACCAATTCAAATATAATTAGTCCACTTAACTGGAGAGCACCTTTTGGCAATATTATACGTAATTGCCTTTAAACCTGTGACAGAGTCTCCACCCTAAAGACCTGTGTATCAGTTTGCTAAAGCTGCCAAAATGTAATATACTAGAAATGGAACAGGTTTGATAAAGGGAATTTATGATGTTACAAGTTTACAGTTCTGAGACTGTGAGAATGTCCAAATTAAGGCAACAACAAGAGGTTACCTTCACTCAAGGAAGGCTGATGCTATATGGAGCATCTCTGTGGGCTGCAAAGGCATGTGGCTGGCATCTGCTGGTCCTTGTACCTGGTTCTGTTGCTTCCAGTTTCTAATGCCAGTGGTTTCTTCTCTAAGCATCTGGGGGCCTTCACTTAGTTCCTCTGGGATACAATTCTGGCTTCTGCCTTGCTTAGCATCTCATGGGAAGGCACATGGTGATGTCGGCTGGGCACTGCCTGTGTCTAGGCATCTGCTTTTCCTGTTGACACTCCAAGCATTTCCAAACATCTATGTCTCTGTCAGCTCTGAAGCAACTGTTCTTCAAGAGTCTGTATCTGAGGTTTCTCCAACATATGTCCTCTTTTAAAGGACTCTAGTAAACTAACCAAGACCCACCTTGAGTGGATGGAGTCACATCTCCATCTAACCAAAAGACCACACCCACAATTGGGCATGCCACATCTCCATGGAGATAATCTAATCAAAGTGGTTTCCACCCTATGGCATTGAATAAGGATTAAAGGACATGACTTTCCTGTGGTATACAACCCTTTCAAACTAGCACTAGAAATACTGCTCTAGTGCTAGTTTATTGGATTCTAGTCAGACATTCATTTATTAGCTTAACCACACTGAGCCTCAAATTCAGCATCAGTAAAATGGAGATAACAGACTTTGCCTTCCTGCCTCATAGGGTTTTAATGGAAACTAAATATAACGTATACATGTACACTTTAGAATTCTATAGCATATTTTAAACTTTTTTATTAATTAAAAAAATTAGCAAACAAAACATTAAGATATCATTCCATTCTACGTATACAATCAGTAATTCTTAATATCATCACATAGTTGCATATTCATCATTTCTTAGAACATTTGCATCGATTTAGAAAAAGAAATAAAAAGACAATAGAAAAAGAAATAAAATGATAATAGAGAAAAAAAAAGATTATACATACCATACCCCTTACCCCTCGCTTTCATTTACCACTAGCATTTCAAACTAAATTTAACATTTTTCCCCCTATTATTTATTTTTATTCCATATGTTCTACTCTTCTGTTAATATAGTAGCTAAAAGGAGCATCAGACACAAGGTTTCCACATTCACAGAGACTCATTGTGAAAGCTATATCATTGTTCAATCATCATCAAGAAACATGGCTACTGGAACACAGCTCTACATTTTCAGGCAGTTCCCCCCAGCCTCTCCACTACATCTTGAACAACAGGGTGATATCTACTTAATGCATAAGAATAACCTCCAGGATAACCTCTCAACTCTGTTTGGAATCTCTCAGCCTTTGACACTTAGTCTCATTTCACTCTTCCCCCTTTGGTCGAGAAGGTTCTCTCAATCCCTTGATGTTAATTCTCAGCTCATTCTAGGGTTTTTCTCAGTTCCTTGATGCTGAGTCTCAGCTCATTCCAGGATCTCTGTCCCACATTGCCAGGAAGGTCCACACCCCTGGGAGTCATGTCCCACGTAGACAGGGGGAGGGTGGTGAGATTGCTTGTTGTGTTGGCTGGAGGGAGAGGCCACATCTGAGCAACAAAAGAGGTTCACTTGGGGGTGATTCTTAGGCCTAAATTTTAAGTAGACTTGACCTATCCTTTGTGGGGTTAAGTTTCATATGGACAAACCCCAAGACTGGGGGATCAGCCTATAGCTTTGTTGTCCACACTGCTTGTGAGAATATCAAGAATTCAACTTGGGGAAGTTGAATTTCTCCCCACTCTCACCATTCCCTGAAGGGGGCTTGCAAATACATTTCCAGTCACTGATCAAATCACTCTGGGATTCATCAGGGCATCACTCTGGACATCACTCTGGACAAACCAACAAAATCTCATGTCCTACCCAAGATTCCAAGTATTTATGATGTTCAAACTATCTACATGAGTTATATTAGGAAATGCTCTAGTCAAAATATAAATTTTGTAACAAACATTTTTGGCTTTAGTCTCACACATAAGGTGACATTTTAAAGTATTAATTATCATCTATTTTCAGCACCCTGCAATAATGACATTCCTTTGTTCTTCCTCATGCAAAAACATTTTTAAAATTTGTACATTGTACATTTCACTATTATTATACACTCTAGGCATTCCTAGATTATACCATCTCAATCTTTAACATCTGTCTTTCTTTCTGATTTCATTTATATCCCCAGACCTCCTCCTTCTGTCATTCTCACATGCAGTTTCATTCAGTGTTTTAACATAATTACATTACAGTTAGGTAGTATTGTGCTGTCCATTTCTGAGTTTTTGTATCCAGTCCTGTTGCACAGTCCTGTTGCACAGTCTGTATCCCTTCAGCTCCAATTACCCAGTATCTTACCCTATTTCTATCTCCTGATGGTCTCTGTTACCAACGACATATTCCAAGTTTATTCATTAATGTCAGTTCATATCAGTGAGACCATACAGTATTTGTCCTTTAGTTTTTGGCTAGTCTCACTCAGCATAATGTTCTCTAGGTCCATCCATGTTGTTACATACTTCAAAAGTTTATTCTGTCTTAAAGCTGCATAATATTCCATTGTATGTATATACCACAGTTTGTTTAACCACTCATCTGTTGATGGACATTTTGGCTGTTTCCATCTCTTTGCAATTGTAAATAATGCTTCTATAAATATTGGTGTGCAAGTGTCCGTTTGTGTCTTTGCCCTTAAGTCCTTTGAGTAGATACCTAGCAATGGTATTGCTGGATCATATGGCAATTCTATAGTCAGCTTTTTGAGGAACCACCAAACTGCTTTCCACAGTGGTTGCACCATTTGATATTCCCACCAACAGTGAATAAGTGTGCCTCTTTCTCCACATCCTCTCCAGCACTTGTCATTTTCTGTTTTGTTGATAATGGCCATTCTGGTGGGTGTGAGATGATATCTCATTGTGGTTTTGATTTGCATTTCCCTAATGGCCAGGGACGTTGAGCATCTCTTCATGTGCTTTTTGGCCATTTGTATTTCCTCTTCTGAGAAGTGTCTGCTCAAGTCTTTTTCCCATTTTGTAATTGGATTGGCTGTCTTTTTGTTGTTGAGTTGAACAATCTCTTTATAAATTCTGGATACTAGACCTTTATCTGATATGTCGTTTCCAAATATTGTCTCCCATTGTGTAGGCTGTCTTTCTACTTTCTTGATGAAGTTCTTTATGCACAAAAGTGTTTAATTTTGAGGAGCTCCCGTTTATTTATTTCTTTCTTCAGTGCTCTTGCTTTAGGTGTAAGGTCCATAAAACCGCCTTCAATTATAAGATTTATAAGATATCTCCCTACATTTTCCTCTAACTGTTTTATGGTCTTAGACCTAATGTTTAGATCTTTGATCCATTTTGAGTTAACTTTTGTATAAGGTGTGAGATGCCGGTCCTCTTTCATTCTTTTGCATATGGATATCCAGTTCTCTAGGCACCATTTATTGAAGAGACTGTTCTGTCCCAAATGAGTTGGTTTGACTGCGTTATCAAAGATCAAATGTCCATAGATGAGAGGGTCTGTATCTGAGCACTCTATTCGATTCCATTGGTCAATATATCTATCTTTATGCCAGTACCATGCTGTTTTGACCACTGCAGCTTCATAATATGCCTTAAAGTCAGGCAGCGTGAGACCTCCAGCTTCGTTTTTTTTTTTCCTCAAGATACTTTTAGCAAGAATTCTATAGCATTTTATAAATGGATAGTTAACTCCTTGATCTTCACTGAGAAACTTATTTCTTACTTGTAACAAAATTTGTCCTTTGTTCCCCTTTTGCCCTCCCTCTCTCCCTCCCTCCTTTCCTCCTTTCCTTCCTTCCTTTCTTTCCCATTCATATTCCTTAACAGACATTTTAGTACATTTAGACAGAGTCTACTTTCAGAGGCAGTCTTAACAACAACAGAAGTGGTGAACAAACAAACCATAGCCAAAATTTATTGCTACATTATATAATAATAAGTAGCATGGGATCTTTGAACTGGAAAAAACCATACTGACTACTTATTTGATGAATTCCAGACTGTTATTTGAATCTGAGAAATTCTTGGTTTAAGTAAAATACAATGTGGAAATACAATGCATAAAATAGACGAGAGCAGAGGGGCTGTAGCTGGAATGGGGCATAGGGTCCTGGGACCCTGGTGGAACTTGAAAGTGCCCCATGAAACCTCAGTTCGGCACTGGTCTTGAAGCTCATAGAGGTCACTGATGAATACCCAAAGTCCTGTGTTGATACTGATAAGGCAGAACCACTAAGCAATGTTGTTCAAAATTTGCTGTTCAACGAGACAGGGAAATATGCAATGTGATTTAGAAAGATTTTCATTAAAATGTTTAAAATATTAGACATAATGTCTTTTGAAGAATGTAGTTATAATTTTCATAATAAAACCACTTTAAAATGTCTGGCTTTTGATGATACCAGGGATAAAAACGGCAATAGAATTCCTACGGTATGAAAAAACGGTAAGAAGTCAAAGTGGGAGAGGTAGTTACACAAAGTAGACATCATAATGTGAACAGAATAGGACTAATCCATAACTTAGACATGGAATGAAGTTGCAAAAAGTGTTGAATTTCTACATTAAATAACTACAAGTGAAGAAAATTATTCTTGATAATTTGAAAGGAACAGCAATTTTTATAGCACGGCTTAATATTGTTTTAACATTTTAGCTACTTTCTCTGGCTGGTTTTATATGCTACTTAGTTCAAAGAGATTATATGGCCACTCTTCGTATTGACTTGCTAATTTAAAAAATTCTGATTTTGTTCACTGGTTTGAATAGTGCGGTTTAAAATTGAGCATTTTGCAAATAATTAAAGAAAATATTTAAATGCTAGAATGAAAAACAAATCCAGAAACATATCTGCTAATATAAATCACACATGTAGTTTTAAAAATAATTTAAAATATTTCTGATTCAAGTTTCGAGCATAAGCAAGATATCTGGGGTGGGCATATTGATTTTGTTTTCTGATCCATGGTTCCTTAAATAGTTCTTCAGTGAGCTGAAACTCAATTACCTCATAAAGTGGCAAGAAAGAAGTTTTTAAATGGTCTACATAGAACTTGTAACTAATCTTACAGATAAAAGCCACCTGTAAAACCCATTCATAAATATATGTTTATATAAATATTAAAATAATGTATTTATATATAAATATAAAAATCCATATATGTAAACATAGGTCTCAAAAAATAATAAGTAATTGAAAATTAAATGTCATTGTGGATGAGGTCTTTGATAACTGTTTTTATTTTATGCTCATCTTGACACAGGCAGATTTAGCATGTACCAATAGTCTGTTATTCTTGATGCATCTACAACTTGTAGCTTTAAGAGTAGAAGAGTGAGGCTGTCTTTATTTTGAGCACAACAACCTTAATCTTACTCAACAATCTGAAATGTATCATGACATGAAAGTTTCTTAATTTATTAATAATTTATAATAACATATAAATTATTTTTGAAAAATTTTAACTGCTTTTTTGGGGGAAAAATTGTCACTACAGAGGAAAAGTAATGCCGATTGAAGTATTTGGGTTTTTTTTTTTTTTTTTTTTTTTAGGGAGGAAGAAAGGGAAACATCTTTAAACATTTTCTTGTTTTATTGTATTTTGTTTGTTTGTTTGTTTTTTACATGGGCTGGGGCCGGGAATCGGACCGAGGTCCTCCGGCATAGCAGGCAAGCACTTTGCCCGCTGAGCCACCGCGGCCCGCCCGAAGTATTTGGGTTTTAAAATACAATAAGGTAACTCAATTTTCCTTTGTCAAAAGTTTCAGACCCAAAGTTTACGTCTGTCCGACCTACACAGAAAATCACATCTTTGGAGATGAGTGGTCAGTATCATCTTGATCGAAGGGCGAGACCTCAAGGCAATGGACTCCAATGCGTTAAGTGACCCCTACGTGAAATTCCATCTTGGGCATCAGAAGTACAAGAGCAAGGCAAGCACGCCTCTACCTCATTCCTGTCAGTACTTGCAAGGCTGCAGTTGGTTCATAGCATGTTTGGGGAGCTGAAAATGCTAAATACTTTTTTAAATGCTGAATTTAACTTCTTTTGAACATCAGAAAACATGACAATTGGATTGCATTTCTTACTTTCTGGTTTATGTGCCTTATGTAGATTACTTCTCTAGGTCTCAATTTCTTCATGTTCAAAATAGGTATAATAGTAGCACCTATCTCTTGGCATAGGAGTGAAGATCTTTTTAAAAAGGAGGAAAAAAAAGGAAAAACCTGGGAAGAACATGAGTCAGTGTGCTGACATAATGTGCTCAGGAGTGTTGGCTATCACTATTGCCGTTACTACTCCTACTATGTTATTATCATTACAACTATTGCTAGTGCAACACAGCAAAGAGCATTACTTTATCTCTCTGAGTCATTTTATTCAAACTGACTTGCAGGACACAGATTGTAAGATTCTTTATTTATTTAGAAAGCAAGTGGTCAAATCCCTGTTGTCACTTGCCGGTTGAGCGCTGTAAGGCAATTTAGTCTCTCTGTGTGCCAATTTCCCTATCTAATGCCAACCAGAGGAAATTACTGAAAAGACTAGATGAGTATATGTAAAATATGGAAAGGGCTTGAGATACTGTCTCATCCATAATAAGTATTCAATAAACAGTCATAGCAAAAGGAAGAAGAAAAGTAGCAGCACAAATAAGTATATTGTGTACTACTAACTATATTAGCAATAATGATATGTCATAATTATTATTTATCATTGATAGAAGTAAGTAATTAGTAATGGTCATGGTTGTTATAGTTATATTGTTATACTTTGGGCACATGTCATATCCAAATATGACCTCTTTTTTTAATGTTTTTTTAATTGTGAAGTATAACATATATACAAAAAAGCAATACATTTCCAAGTACATTTTTAACAGGTAGCTATAAAACAAATTTTAAAGTTTGGTATGTGTTGCAATTCCATGATTTTTCATTTTTTCTTTTAGCTGCTCCAAGACACTAGAGACCAAAAGAAACATCAATATAATGATTCAACAGTCATACTCATTTGTTAAATCCTATCTTTGCGGTTATACTCCTCCTCTTTCTTTTTCTTTTTTTATGAAAAATAACACATATATAAAAAAAGCAGTAAATTTCAAAGTACATCATAACAGTTAGTTGTAGAGGAGATTTCAGAGTTTGGGATGGGTTACAATTTCACAATTTTAGGTTTTTACTGCTAGCTACTTTAAGGTACTGGAGACTAAAAGAAACATCAATATAATGATTCAGCAGTCATACTCATTTGTTAAATCCTATCTTTGCTGTTATACTCCTCCTCTTTCTTTTTCTTTTTTTATGAAAAATAACACATATATAAAAAAAAGCAATAAATTTCAAAGTACATCATAACAGTTAGTTGTAGAGGAGATTTCAGAGCTTGGGATGGGTTACAATTTCACAATTTTAGGTTTTTACTGCTAGCTACTTTAAGGTACTGGAGACTAAAAGAAATATCAATATAATGATTCAGCACTCATACTCATTTGTTAAACCCTACCTTCTCTGTATAACTCCACTATCACCTTTGATCTTTCTATCCCACTCTTTAGGGGTATTTGGGCTGTGGTCATTCTAACTTTTTCATGTTGGAAGGGGCTGTTGATAACATGGCATGGGGGGATGGAACTAGTTCATGTTCTGGAAAGGTTGGCCCTTCTGCGTTTCAGGACTTACCTGGTCCAGGGACCCATCTGGAGGTTGTAGGTTTCTGGAAACCTATGTGGAATCTTATATATTGTCCTAGGCGTTCTTTAGGACTGACAGGAATGGTTTTGGCTGGGGTTTTGGCGAGTTATGCCAGGTAGCAGTGTTTAACTGAAGCTTGCATAAGAGCAACCTCCAGAGTAGCATCTCAACCACCAAATATGATCTCTTTAATGGTCAGTTTTTATAACTGGTATTCACATTCCACCTGAATGGAAATTCTTTCACCTTAGTGTCATCCTTTTTGTGAGTTCTTGATAAATAACCTGTATAAAGTCCTTCTGGCCTAGGAGGAGGCAGTTAGAAATACCCCAGGGCTGTGAGTTCTGCTAGCATGAGATTGGTTGCCCTATTGAGTGCCCACACAGAAGGCCAAGGGATGATTTCTAGCCTGAAGGAAATTTTCCAGGGAAGACAACCCTGAAAAAGAAAACTTGAATGTTAGACTGTATATGGCCAATTAAGTAAAACAGACCCCTTCCCAAAATACCATAGGAGTTCAGCTGAGCCCAATTATGGTCTATTCGATTTACTGTAGCATTCCAGTGCCATTTTTTTTCTGCCTTGAGGCTTAATAATGTATTTTGAAGAAGGTACTGATTCCAAAAGTAGATACCTGTGACCACTTCTATCTTTTCCTTCACCAATTAACACCATTTCCAAGTCCTAGTAAGCTTAAAACATTACTTATTTTTATAGTTCTGCTCTTTAGGTGTGAAATATGAAACTCAGCTGTGGACACGTGTCTCTCTTTGCTCTTTCCTTCCATGGTCTATTGATGATTAATTTCAGATTATGAACTTTAAAAATTGTGATTCATTTGCATTACCTTTGCACATACCATACTTCATTGCTTTCAAACTCTTTACCGCTGAAGAGCTGTCTGTCATACATTAAAAAGAGAAAAGGCCACTGCATGCCCTCCTGCTAAAAAGAAAGAACAGGGAAACAAATATGAAGTTTTACTTAATTCATTGGTAGATGAAATTTTTAAAGACATCAGTATAAGTCACTTTGTTCATTGATTCAGTCAGGTGTTTTATGTGCTATGTAAATACTTGAAATTACAAAATTATACCTCAAATATATCTTTCTTTCATATACAGCATGAAGATTATGTATATATATGCATTTATTAAGTAACAAACATTTTTAGGGTGCAGTTTTGGGGAAAGAGTTCTGTAACTCTAGTCAAAGAGTTGAGCTGGAGTCTAGAAACAAAATTTTGAATAGGTTTAGGTCTCAGCTTCTCCATATATGAAATGAGGGTAATATATCAGTGCTGTGACTGTGCAGTAAAAGTTTACCTGACCCCAAAGTGACATGCTTTTCCCTCATGCACAGATCTTCATTATTTTTTGCAGGTATTTAGCTCAGGATTCCTACATGTGCGTAGGAGGGAAAAAAAAGAACTCTAAGAATCGTCATCTTCCTCTATTATGAGATGACAGAATATGAGTTCTATGTCTTCGTGCATTAACTGTGATTATATGAAATAAATGTTAATATCTGCTTGAGCAACTTCATTTGCCTTTCATCTTTAAAATTCATCTCTGTCACTGTTATTTAAGATGAATCAGAAGGCACCTTTTGATTTTCAGAATACATCTTTTAGGGTCCTCTCAGATAACATGCAGTAAAGATGATAGAGAAATTAGTTATTTCCATCATATCTGGGATCTTTTGTTCTAATTGTACACTTAGTACTTTCCTATATAGAACCAAATGTTTGATTTTACATCACAAACTAATTTTTAAAAGACTAATATTGGTAAACAGTAGCAACTTTTTCATTTTTCCAGATTATGCCCAAAACTTTAAATCCTTAGTGGAGAGAACAGTTTGATTTTCATCTCTATGAAGAAAGAGGAGGAATCATTGATATCACTGCCTGGGACAAAGACGCAGGGAAAAGGGATGATTTCATCGGCAGGTTTGTGAAATACGAGATTTTTGGTTCACCCTAGAGAAAATGAATTCTTCTTAAAAGAATTTTTGCTTTCATCTGGTGATTACAATTGATCTTTACCATTCTGGAGGAAGGTAAGGCAATGCTGGGACCAGTAGGTGGCAGTTTTGACTAGTTAATGGACAGAGGCCCTCCAAATTGGATATCAGAAATTTTCTCCAGATGTCAGAAACATTGTGCATAAAAGTTCTGGGAGTTGAAAAGAAGGAATCTCATCTGATGTAAAGTACTTAAGAGAAACAAAGATCATATTCATAGTCTGTAAAGTGATCTGAGGTAGTACTTATTCTCATAAATCATATTGTGACCATAAAATGCATTATTTCCTACAACTCCCTACAAGGTAGAGAATCTTTATAATCTCTTAGGAGTTCATAAATCTGTAAAGAGTTCCCAAATTTTAGTGAAGGAAGCATGTAAGTGAGGCAGATCTAGGTAAATTTGGTAATGCAGTGAATAAAGAGATGTCTGAAGCATGCATGGCATCTCTTCCACCAAGTCAGGGTTGTTATTTTAAATGAGTACTCGGGTCATATGGATCATTTTCATCCTAAAGCCTATTTCTATACTTTTTGATAGTTTAAAAGTGTCTTTGTAGCAACATAGATTGAAACCTGCCAATACTGAACACAAGCACGGCACAGGGAAGAATTTGAAATTCTCTCTTCATTGTAGTTCCCATTACTTCCAAAGTCTTTAAACATACTGCCAGAAGAAAAGTCATACACACTAGTAGTCAAGGGATTTTACACTAGAAAAGTAAGATCAGGAATCCAACCCAATATATTTATGTTTCTGATATATGTTTTAAGTGATGACTTTTTCTCATAGGATTATAAGTGAGAGGTCAAAGATTAGCTTCAGTTGACCTTTAACATTTTACTTATAAAATGAAATTGGACACACACCACCGTAATCTAATACTATGCTCCGTTTCAATCCTTTTTAAAGGACAGGTCTTCACTGCACTTTTTCCCTCCAGTAGAATGCTATTTTCATAGTTTCCTCTCCCGTAAGTTTCTTTTCTTTTTTAATTAGAAAAGTTGTAGGTGTACAGAAAAAATCATGTAGAAAATAGAGATTTCCTGGAAACACACTCCAGTATTAACATTTTGCATTCGTCTTAAAGTTCTACCTTATTTATGTTGGAGCATATCACTAGCTTAAGTAGCATGCATATTTGTTAGTACATTTAATGTTTCATTTCACTATTATGACTATGAGTCTGTCCCCCTCAATAGGCTATGAGCGCTTTCACGTAGGTTCTGTTTAGCTATTACTTGAATAATTCGTTAGTTTTTAGAGCTACTGAAATTTCCTCAAAGGTAGGAGCTGTATTTTTTTCCAGTTTATAGCAAACAAGGCTTTGATTTTCTATTGATCTTTTATTCCATAACAACCATTGTGGGTGTTTGTTGTTTTGTTTTGTTTGGTTTGGTCTGTCTTTGGAAATTATGAAAAAAAGTCTCCTCAGCACTGCTCTTTCCTTTTTTTCACTTGATAATATTATGAATTCTTCAGGGCATGAATAATCACATTCAGAAAAGATTGGCATGGAGGTGGTCCTGTTTATCTCACATATCACCTTGTTTCTGTGAGTTTGCCTATATTTTGGCACATTTTGAGTGACAAATGGCTAGATGGAAGAACCTAAGCAATTGCTCTAGATACCTGATGGATCTAAGAGAGTCTTATGAAGTTAAGAAAAAAGAGAAGAAATCCACTTTGGGTCATACCCCAAACATAATTGCCTCTGAAAGCAATTTGAGTCAAAAAATTTTTTTAGAATGCAGAAACAAGAGCACAGGTGTAGACCAGATGACTCTGAGGTCAGCTTTTGAATATAAGTTTAAACAAGTTTATGCAATGAGTATCACTTTAATTCAATTCAATTATTGTTGAGTTTTGAGATGATCCAAGAGGACAATAGCATCTTATTGTATGCTCTGCTAATTTAACAAAGATGCTTGTTGCAGGAAAAGGAAATGACTATAGTGAACCATAATTGCAATTCTATTTGATGTCCAGATAGCACCAGAAACTCTGTGTGCCTAATTTTAATCTTACTAAATTGTACTTTAAACATTTCTTGCCACTGAAATACAATATATTATTATACCTAAGTGGCAGACAAGTAAAGTTGCTTGTGTTTATTTGAAGGTTTCATGTTAACAGTGGAGATAAAGCAGATTACAATAGAATTCCTCAATTCCTGGATACGTTACAAGAGAATTACTTATCTTTTGATTAAATTTGATTTGTAAGGGCAAAGTAGCAGGAGTAAAATTGTCATGGTGGTTCTCTATCTTCTTTTGCAAGCTATCCTTGCAGTATTCTGTAGGTATTGACTTCAAATTAGAATGTATTCTAAGGAGCTGGCTGGTGACTGATGAATTAATTTAAATTTGGTCATGGAAGCTAATATTTCTATTTCAATGGCTAATAACTGTTTTTTTTTCAGAATAGTGTCTAAACTCAGTCCCAAGTTTGAGAAAGCTTATAAGGATTAGATGATCTATATAAACTAGTTCATTGTGTAATGATTTACTTTATTTTCCAGTTTTGATAACATGTAATGATTTTTGAAAATGTATTTTTAGAATTAAAACACAGTTAACAGTGTCATTTTTTTTCACTATGAAAACAAGACTGGCTATGAATAAAAGAGCTGCTTACAAACGTAGGGTGTGAATACAATAAAAACTATTTTAACACTGAATATTACCCACTCCCATTCTCACATATTCAGCCAGCCAGCCTTTTCCCCCAGCAATGCACCAAACAGGTCTTGTCAAGGTCACCTGTGACACCAAATTGTTAAATCCAATGGCCAGTTCTCAATTCTCACCTTCCTAATCCAACAGCAGCCCTGATTTGACTGCTTCCTTGCCCTTAAAACACTTTTTTCAACTGACTTCTAGTGTAGCACGAAAACCAGTAACAAGGCCACAGGCCTCCAGGAACATTTCGTGAAGTTAGAACACACTGAGACTAAGGATCCGTAGTTTCAAAAGCAGGTTTTATTTGCTATGGCCATAGGCCTCAGGCAATAACCTCTGAAAGTCTGAGCCCCGAACAAAAGGCAACCTTAGCTTTTATAGACTCTTTGACATGTTAAAGACAAGGTAAACAATTGGCTGATTTAAGTTGAGAATGGCCCAAAGCTGAACCATTAAGGGAGGGGTCCCCACCCCAGAATGTCTTATCTTGCCTACTTGCAGCTTCACCAGTTCCTGAAGGCTAGGGGAGGGGGGTTCTGTCCCAGGAATGTGTCTTATCTTGCTTGCCTGCAGTTTTACCCATTCCTGAAGGTCAGGAGAGGGGGTTTGAGGATTTTCCACAGAGAGCACAGCTGAACTAGAAAGAGGGGGAGGCCTGCCTGCTACACTAGGACACTAGATTCTCCTTGTTTTCCTCCTACCTGATTGCGTGCTCCTTCTTGGTCTTCCTCGCTGATTTCTCCCCATCTCTTTTACTTTTTAATTCTGGAAAACCTCGGAGTTCACTCCATGAATATCTTTTCTAGCCTCACTCTGTTGGTACCTTCATTCACTCTTGTGCTTTAAATACCATCTATAGGTTGACAACTACAAATGTGCAACTCCACTCCAGAACTATTTGAATTCCAGATTCTTATATCCAACTACCTACCTGATATCTCCACTTCAGTGTTGAATAGGCATCTCAAATTTAGCATGTCCAAAGCCAAACTTCTCATCCCCACCCCCCAAAATTTACTCTACCTTCAGGCATCTCCCTTATGTGTTGCTAAAACCAAAGGTCTTGGAGTCATTTTTGATGTCACACTCAACTAAATCCGTTAAAAACCAACTAACTTTTCCTTCAAAATACATTCAGGATTCACCACCTTTTTGTTGTCTCCTTTGTTTTTTCTGGTCCAAATCACCATCAGCTTTTAGATGTATTATTGCAAGAGCCTCTTAATTAGTCTTCCTTCTTTTACGTGTGCCTTCACCCCAATAGTCTGTTCCCAACAGAGCAGCTGGAGTAGTATTTTGTAACATAGATAATATAATTTAACTCCTCTGCTAAAAACCCTTCAATTGTTTCCTTTATCTTCATTGGGGAAAAACCAAGTCCTTTTGGAAGCTCATAATACTTTTCATGATCTGGCCCTATTACCCTCAACTTCTGCTATACCTTTATACCTTCCCCTACTCCACTCTGCTCCAGCCATAGTCTTTACCATTTCTTGAACTCTCTAAACACCCTCCCACCTCTGGATCTTTCCCTCTATCTGTAATCCTTTCTTTGGCTATCCACCTAACTTGCTTCTTCATCTTCTTTATACATCTTATACATTATCTTCTTTGTACACATTTGTCTGTGTACAAATGTCACCTCAAGGAGGCATCCTTACCTAACCCTATCTAGAAGTGAAACTTCCTCTCCTTGCTATTACCCTTTCCTGCTTTGTTTTCCTCTGTAGAATTCATCACCATTTGACACAATATTCATTTTACTTAATTATGTTATCATTTGTTTCAACTCACTAAATTGTAAACTTCATGGGATTTTTTTTTTCACCTCCACATCATCAACACCTAGAAAGGCATTTGGCACATAATAGGGTTCAATAAATATTTGCTGAATTTGAATTTAAATACTTGAAGCTTAATTTAATACAGGAAGTTATGGCTCATCCTTCTCCAAGTAAATACAGAATCTGTCATTAATACAAAAACAATTAGAACAACATGACTTAATTGAAGGTATAAAGTTTCAGTGTAATTGTGGAGCAACGTTTGAATATACTGCAAAAGAGGATAATTAATGAATTAAAGTATGAGTGCCTGAGTAATTTTTTTCCATACAAGAATTTATTTATATTTGTACAGTTAAACAGTGGAACACATGCATCTATACAACCCCTTTTAATCATGTTTACCATCAATATGGTAATATTACTTATAGACCCACTTGACACCTTCACTTCTATCTGTTCTCTTACCTTTAAGTTCAACCTCATCAGCTAACCATTCACCCATCTCTAACCTCTATGTATCTCTAGGTCCCCTATATTCTGTATTATAAGCGTCTGATTTTACCTTTACCATGGTCATAAAAGCGGAATCATACATTATCTATCCTTTTGTGTCTGGCATATTTCACTCAGCATTGTCCTCAAGGCTCATCCATCTTGTCATGTGATTCAGGCCATCATTTTGTCTTATTTCCGCATAATATTCCATCATATGTATATACTGTATTTTATTAATCCACTTGTCTGTTGATGGGCATGTGAATTGTTTTCATCTTCTGGCAATTGTGAATAATGCTGCTATGAACATTGGTGTGCCAATGTCTGTTTGTGTCACTGCTTTCAACACTTCTGGGTATATGCCAAGTAGTGCTATTGCCAGGTTATGGGCAACTTGATATTTAATTTCCTAAGGAACTGCCAAATTGTCTTCCACAGCAGTTATACCATTATACATTCCCACCAGCAGTACATAAATTTCTCCACATCCTCTCCAACATTTGTAGTTTCCTGTTTATTTAATAGCAACCATTCTTGTAGGAGTGAAGTGGTTTCATTGTAGTCTTGATCTGCATTTCCTTTACAGCTAATGAAAATGAGCATCTCCTCATGTGCTCATAAAACATGAGTAATCTCATTTACTCATAAAAATATGAGTAATCTTTATATTTAAAAAAATAAGTTCTCATATTTGAAGAAAAATGGACATTATATATTTACCAAAATGTTATAACTTCATCATTTTTATACCTAGCAAGTTAAAGCCATCTTATACTACAAATAAATAATATAACATAATATAATCTAACATAATATAATGTGATGCCAACATATATAATACATGATAAAAATAAATAAATCAGGAATAATAATGCTTTAGAACTTATAGGGCACTATTACGTATATCAGCTCAACTTTACGGGATATTAAGGATATTTCATATTGTACCAATTTTGAAGATGGGAATAGTGAGGCCGAAACAGTTTTAAGTTTGCTAGGCCAGTATATGACTGGGATGATTGATCTGAGACTCAAGCCCAGTGCTGAGTCTAAAGCTCATTCTGCCATTGCCTTGTAGTCAGCCTGTTCTCTTGAAGCCATTAAGTGCTCAATAAAATACTGAGTAGTCAGTAAACCAACTTAGGTGACGTATACCATATTGCAGGTTAGAACAACAAATTTTACCTGTCACTGAACTACAAATTTCAAGTGAAGGTGAAAGAATGTTAATCTCCATGTAATTATTTAACTTTCTGATCACCTGCATTTTGGCAGGTAAGACCGACTGCCACCTTTACGATAATCAGCTAATAAATCCTCATGATTGTTACACTTTTATGCAGAGCAGTAATCTGAACAAATTGGCTGCTGACAGCTGCAGTAAATTGCCAAGAATAAGTGCTGTCAGAGAACAAGTTGTTTTTATGAACGTGCAAAATAAGTAAATCCCATGTCATGCAATTTTATTCACTTGGAGTTATTTGAATCCAATATAGCAAGATTTATAGCATTATTTATTAGTGTGCAAAATGCTTGTTTGTCTTTAAAGTGACATTGATTTGGGGTACATATATTTTAGGTTGGTGAATTGCTACTGCATTTATTTCTTACATTGTTATCACGGGGAGGCATTGGTATCCCCAGGACAACCAAATGCTACAAATGTAAGCTTGAGTAGATGGCTTTCTTTCAACAATACTTTTATTAATGATATATCGTAAAGAAAATGTATCCCAAATTGGTAAGTTCTGAGTGAAGCACAAATGCTTTCAAACTCTAGAGCCATAAAAAAATTAATCTATGACCCTGTAATTAATGCTGAGGGAAAGAGAATGCAGGGTGTGTGAATGCACAGGTGTGTGTTCTCGGCCACAGCATGGCAGATAAGGCAAACAGCCCTTTGACTGCAGATCTTAACCAAATTAATATTTTTTAAAGATTGAAGGTCAGCGCATTTGAGCATTTGACACTAGATCCTACTTTGCAGCATTTCTTATTTGTGACACCAACATCATAATAATTCTTTTGCTTCCTATATAGATATGAGCGGCAGCAATCTTGTTGCATTATTAATCTGAAAGCACGAAGACAGCTAGTGAGAAAGTTTTAAACCAAAGAGAGGTTTTTTTAGTGAAGTCATTATATTTCACTGTTTTTCTTACTAAGAGTTGAGTGAAATATATCATTAGGGAGATAGACAATATTTAAGTGAAGAATGGAGTGTGTCATTGATTCTTGTCTTGACTGCTCATAAACTCAGCCTAACCCTAACTATATTAAGATTTCAATCCCTTTTCTTTCATGGGTTATTATTTTTTTATGAAGATTTTTTTAGAAAGTTTATAATCAACATTTCCTAGGCAATGGGTCAAGTTTACAAGACAGTTTCCATGCACCACAGTGTATATATTAGTTTACCATGAAGTTGATGAATGGGGAATTTTACAAGTTTAAAGTATCATGCTCTGATAAAGCAATCTTCCCAAGGACTGTTGAACAGTAATAACTTCTGATGACAGAAAGGCAATACAACATTAAACATTTTATAATAACAGAGATGACGTAAAAACTTTTGTAAAATCATGAAACTCAACAAACACTGCACTGGTTACATATTGAATTCTTTAAAATGCAAACACACCAAGAAGTTATGCATTATATTAATTTACAGTATAATATTTTATAATGTATTATTTATTATTAAGTATGCTAATGTAAATGGTTCACACATGTTAAGAAATCTCAGACAGTTTCCTAAAATTCATGATTAAGTTTTGTAAAAATTGTGTAGAATATGGTTATAAACATTGCCCCCCACCAAAAGAAAGTTTAGATGTTTTCCTTCCTTTTCTGAAGGCTTAGTTCTTAAATATCTTGCTAATCATGATGGCTTCATAATATCATTAGTTAATATCTCCAGGTACAACATACACTTGGAAGTTCATTGTTAAAGAGAATAGGTGTAAATTTCTTTTTCAGGTATTCTTCTTCATTATTTTAGATTGTTTTGACTGAATTCTTGCTAGATCTGATTACATGTCATAATGTGGCTGACATAGAGCTCAATTAATTATTTAAGATGGGTATTTGCTTGTGCTTGCTGAATTAATGTTACTTTCAATCCACAGAGTCTTTACAGGGATGTTTTAAAGTCAATTGCCTTTTTGTAAAGATTAGTGTCCATTTTGTGAGTTAAAACTATAAAATATAATATGATTCATAAATCCACTTAACAGGCATATGTGAGCTGCAATTCAGTGAAAACAAGTTAGCAAGTAAGGCTGCCTCTGTCACCTCCTCCTCTGTGTTACACAACTCTTATTCCTCCCTCAAAATACTATGTAAGCCATGTGTGGTGTATATGAATATGGGCCACCTGTGCTAATGCATTTATTAGGTATTATGAAAGTTTAAGTTCTTTTTTTTCACATGGACAGGCACTGGGAATCGAACCCAGGTCTCTGGCAAGGCAGGTGAGAACTCTGCCTGCTGGGCCACCATGGCCCACCCAAGTTCTTATTTTTTTAATTAAAAAATAAGTCCAAGTAGTTCTAACATTTGCTACTGGCACCCTAGTGAGCTTTTATAAATATATTTATACATACATGCACACTTGGAAGACAAATCACAGGATGTTTCATATAGGAAGAAGCATTTTTGTTCACTGGTCAAGAGATGACAGACGGAAGGCATGGGAGGAAAAAAAGAAGATAAGAACTCTGAAGTTTTTCCCATTGAAAATTTAGAGGGAAGTGGCACTTAGGAAACTAGACTTACATTCTATTTGTATGTTTAAATAATTACATAGTTTTTTAAAAAGTGCAAAGAACTTCAAGCTCTGATATGGAAGTAAGGAAACATGGCTCAAAGTTTTGCCATCACTTAATTGCTCTGAGCCTTAGTGTCCTCATTTGTGAAATGAGGGAAACGGTCTGTGAAATCTTCAGTACCGAATCCATTCTGATGATTATATTATTCATGCACTCATTCAGTCATTAGTGGATCAGGTTCAATACCAATAGCAAGTATTTAAATTTTCCAGTATCAGACTATAGCAGATAGGATAAGAAAACCAGGTATTATATTTACATGGCACTTTCAACTTTTCAAAGTACTTTTTCATCTATTATTCCTGTGTTCTTATGACACTAAACAGTAGAGAAGGCATTGAAGAAAACTCTTCATTTGATAAAGGGAACGCTGGAGTAAAGAGTTTGATTGACTCAATATCATAGTACTAATGAATAATTGAGCATAATGGAAATGGTGTCTTTGACATCTCCCACACTCTGCCATGGTCTCTGAAGCCAAATAACTGTTCAAAACAAACGCAGTCTCTAATAGTTCTGGAATAAAGATTCTGAGAAACTAGAAGGTTTGGAAAGAACTACATTCCCCAAATCACCGATATGTTTAGCAAAAAAAAGGCATTGATGTTAGTTGGGGTTCTCTAGAGAAACAGAACCAACAGAGAGATCTATAAATATGAGATTTATAAAGGTGTCTCACACAATCATGGAAATGGAAGAGTCCAAAATCTGCAGGACAGACTGTGAAGCTGGCGGCTCTGATGAAGGATCTGGATGAACTTCACAGGAGAGGCTCACTGGCCAAAGAAGCAGTGACTCCTTCTTCTCCTTTGAAACCTTCAGTTGATTGGATTATCTCATTGTGGGAGACGCTCCCTAGTTGATTGCAGATGTGATCGGCCACAGATACAATCAACAGACTGATGATTTAATACTCCAGCTCTCTGGTTTATCAACTAGCCACGAAATATCCTTGCAGCAACACTCATGCCAGTGCTTGCCTGACCAGACAATTGGACATAACCATTTGCCAAGTTGATACCAGAGCCTAACCATCATAGCTTTTAATAAATAATGAATGAATGAGTGAGTGAACAGTGAAACATTGTTGGAAATAAATACAACCATTTTCTAGGGAGACCATTTAGATGTAGTAGAATGAACACATGCTCTATGGTTGAGGCTCTGCTACTGACAAACGTTGTCCCCATGGGTAAATTTTTTGGCCTCCCTGAGACTCCATTTCCTTGTCCATAAGTATTTTAATACTTACCAAGCACCGACTATATTCTAGGTACTATGCTAGGTAGTGAGAATAAGACATTGCCCCGCCCTTGAAGAGTTTCAGGATATTGAGAAAGGCAACTGCACATAATTTTAATAAGAATGTGTAAAAAATAGCCAAGCAAAGCTAGGTAAATAAATCATCTCAGGTGGAGGGGATACCATGTCCAGTCACAAAGATACAGGTGATTCCTAGCATGGATGGTGGGGTGAATTAGTAGCTGTTTCTAATGACTTTTAAGTAGTAATTAGGAGTCAGGAATGAAAACACCAACTGTTGATAGGTCATGAAGGGCCTTGCTAAAAGATGTTCACAGGTGTTGGGAAGCCAGGGAAGGCGCACAGTCAGCTTTGTGTTTTAGACAATTGTAACTAAGGTTGTCAAGCAGTATCAGTGATTTTTGCCTTATCTTAAGGCAGTGATTGAGGGTTGATGCTTTGTTTGGGAGGTACAATTCCACATACGGAGAGTAAGAGAGAAAAGATGCAAGTCAGTGAAGGCTAAAAAGCAATGCAAGATAATATGTCAGGCTGCATCCTGTGCATCCTATATTTCAGAGACCCAGCTGGGATGTTCAGCAGTATACTCACTTGGCCACGTGTGGACAGGTAATATGGAGAAGCCATGCTTTGGAACAGCCTGTGAGAGGTAGTAAGGTGTGGGAAGTTAAAGTCCCATCTCCGAATCTACTGATCGAAGTCCACTCCACAAAAGAAGACAACTGCATTGAATCATCTGGCTTCTTGGGCACCTCAGCCAGATTCTACACTCACAGTTTAGATTTTCATCCATGTACAGAAGCGGCTTTGAAAGTCAGAACTCAGGGCAAGAGGTTGCTCAGCCTGGATGCAGAGAGGAGTTTCCAGAGCATTTGGGCCAATGAAAGATCCCTGGGTGGAAGACCCCTGAGGATCCTGGCACTGTCAGCTGGTCGTGGAACTGTGGTAAAGAGACGAGAGAAGTCCCTTGGGGAGGAATGGCCAAGTTGCAGCTAAGGCACAACAAGTGGCTGCAGGATCAGGAGGCCACGGCTCTGAGGAGGCAAATGAGACATGTCCAATAAGTTTACAGACCATGCTTGTGATCCTCCAATGTAAAACTGATATAAAAGCAACTGACCTCTGACTCAGGAAGGAGTGTCTGCATGTGCCTTCATGCACTTTCCCTCCCCATGATGACCTTTGAGGCAACCCCTAGTGCTTTTTGTTGTAATTTTACAGAGTTTGAAGGTATTTTAGTGATGGCAAAGACTGAGGTATTTAATCATTACTATAAACTATAGTCATTTAAAAAATCTGAGTTGTGTCTAATCCCATGATGCACTCTTCAGATTTTGTTTGGAAGCATGGGGCAAACAAGGGTGTTTGCAGAGGACACATTCTGCATTTCTACAGCAGTGTTAGCCAATAATTGTCAAGTGTCTCGCCCCAATTATTCCTCCTCTCAATCCTATTAATGATGAGATGAGAGAAATTTTATTTAAACCATTTTATGTTTTGCCTCATAGACATATTCAAGAAATAAATTAAAGGAAACATTATTTTATGGAGTCCTAAATGTTGTTATCAGAAGCCATGAAAATTTTGTACTTAATGCCCAATGCCTAGAAGAAATTGGAGTAGTCATAAAGTTAAGTAGACATCAGATGTAGAGGAACACAGAGTCAGTAGCTAAGTAAGGCAGAATTCAGTGTACCCTTATTTACCTGTGTCTGACTTCTACTTGACTTTCTTCCCACTGCTTGGCATTATAGAAATACACCCAAAAAATAATATTTCATGTTCTTAAGCTAAATGTCTTTTTATAATTTCTTTCTTTGTGGAACTGCGAAGAACAGATGCAAAAATATAAATATGGATAGAGATAGAACAAATTTTGGAATATGGAATTTTTGAGAACTTGCAGGTCATCTTGTTTAATTACCCCATATTGCAGATGAGGAAAACTAAATTCAATAGGATGTGCTGTCTTGAAAAAGCTCACACACAGCTAATTAGTGAAAGCAAAGGGCTAGAACCAGGGGAAGCTGACTCCCAGTCCAGGCTGTCAGCATGTTATTAGAGTTCATGAATCTGCTTAAAAATTTTTTTAATTTAAAATTTTTCATTTGATAATAATATAATATCAATAATTTATACCTATTCTAGACCATCTAGATGACCGTCTTATAATCTAGTATTTCTATATTCAGACATATAATGAGTAAATCTTTCCTTTGTTCTGATGAGCTAAATACAGAAGACTGTTCCCCACAGCAGTTGGTATTCACATTGAGATAGTTTGTGTCACAAAGTTTCCACCTTTGTACACATTTGTAAGCAACAGGGGGTAGCAAAGACTTTTTCTTCACTCAGTTCCAATAGTAGCTTGATCTATATGCATTTAATGCAGATGTCAGTGGTACTGTAATGCAAACTTTATCCTCAACTTCTTGAGACAATTTTGCTTAATTATCAGGTGATACTTCATTTAAAATGGCAATGAGGATTACTCCTGAGCAGAGTTTTTAGATAAATAGGATATCAGAAGAACTTTAACTAGCAAAAAGAGATTTGAAGTCATTAATACTCATTTGCCCACTACCTTTGTAGAAACAGATATTTGAATCAAACAAATTAAACTTCTGAAACATTAAATACAGGACAGGATTTCGAACCCTTTCTGTGAATACATCCAATATTGGAAGTTCAGTTTCATCAGCAAAACATAACCCTTCCTTTAAAATTACATTGTTAACTTGAATTGTATTAGTTTCATAGTTCTCAAAATTCAATTGTAAATGTCTCTTAGTTTATCATCTTGTAAGAGTTTTAATTTAAGGCCTTCTTGCCTAGCTTGTATGTATTTAAAAAGCATTATAACAAAAATAACAAAATCCCATACTTTGAAAACAAGGTAATTTTTTTTCTGTTAAAAATGAGACCCCCAAAATAAATAAATAAAAATAAATGATCCCAGATATTACCCAGATTTAAGAACCACTTCCAATAGCACACATTTCCTCCTTGGATGCACAATTGCTGTATGACAGATTAACCAAGGAAAAAAACTAGAGTTTGGATTTCAGAGTCCCATGTTCAGATCCTGGCTCTGCTGACAAATAACTGCATATCTCAATCAAGTCATGTAACCTCTCTGGCCCTCAGTTTTCCCTTCGTTAAATTAAGGAGGTTGCAGGGATCACAAATCCTTATGCCTATTGGGGCAAGGTATGGTAATTAAGTGAAATAGGCCAGCTGTGAATAATAGGCAGCACTGGGGACAGTAACTAACTCAGAGGACATCTGTCTGGAATTATTTAAATTGAAAACTTTTTTTTTAGCTCTACAAGCAAAAACACATAAATCTGTGGACCAGATTCCATTTGAAAGTTTCCAGCTTGTAATCACTGAGCCAGATAAACTTTAGATCACCTTCCCCAGCTCTAAAGCATTTGATGCAATGACTAATGAAAATGAGGGGTAGACCAGCCTCTATGTGACCCGAGCAAAGTGGAAATAGGCAGGAAAGGAAATCCTCCAGAATACTCCGACGTGTTTTAATGTTTTAAGAGGGATACAGCATCATAAAAAATAATTCAACAAGGAAGAGACTGGGGAAAGCATGGTCAAAGTAAGTGAAAATCCCTTCCTGATCCCAACTTCATCCACCTAAAAGTACCATCTGACTTATTAGCCCAATTAAATTCCCTAATATTGTACTCTCAATCCAAACCAAAGATTCACTCGGCATTCCACAAACTCTATGGGTCAGTCATTGTGTCAGATCCCGAAGAGACCTATGTATAGAAAATCATGCGTGTGTTTTTCCTTTTTATTAGAGAATACCTCTGATTGGCTCTTTATTTCCCTATTTTTTTGGTACTTTTGTTTGAAAGGGAGTAAAACTGTCTTTATTCACACATTACAAAATTATTTCTGTGCGAATTCTTACGGGATCTACAAAAAAGCCACCAGAATTATTATTTTTTTCCCTTGTACTTCTTACCCTTTATTTGTTCTGGGTGTTATTGGCAAGAACTTAATTCCAATTAAAATTAAAATATTAGATAAGGAATTTGATATGTTTTTCTCCCTTTAGAGTTTGAGACAATATGAGGGTATTTTGAAATGGATATGTTAGTAGGAACAATGAGGTTCTTTGATCTACATTCTAGCTTTAGAAAGACATTTTCTGGACTTGCTTTCTCAGACGTTATCATTTAGCACACTCAGAATTTCTGCCACTGACCAAAGTGTTTCTTTCCTTTTTCTTTTTCTTCTTTTGCATCTATATTCCTCTCCCTCCCATGTGTTTCTAGTCCTGGCCATCTCCTTTGTTAAATGATAGGCAAAAATAAAAGATAAATGTTATTCTTTCATTCAGTTTCTAAAATCATTCACACCACAGAGATTTTGAGCTTTACAAACACGACACCCTATTCCTGGGAGTTTAATTTAAAAGCAAAATGGCTGTTCTAGTTTGCTGACTGCTGGAATGCACACACCAGAGGTGGATTGGCTTTTAATAAAAGAGGATTTATTTCATTAGTTCTAGAGAAAAAGCAGCTAACTTTCAACTGAGGTTCTTTCTTACATGGGAAGGCACAGGGTGATCTCTGCTGGCCTTCTCTCCAGGCCTCTGGGTCCCAGTAACTTTCCCCGGGGTGATTCCTTTCTGCATCTCCAAGGGCCTGGGGTGAGCTGCAAGTGCTGAGATGAGGTATGCCCAGCTGCTTGGGCTGTTCTACATTGTGTTCTCTCATTTAAGCACCAGCCGGTTAGGTGAAACATCATTCATTGCAGTAGGCACCCCTCCTAGCTGACTGCAGATGTAATCAGCAACAGGTGAGGTTTATGTACCAATGGCTCATGTCCACAGCAACAGAACTAGGTGCCTTCACCTGGCCAAGTTGACAAATGAATCTAACTACCACAACAGCAGACAATAAACAGGATGTGGAATAAGAATTTAATCTGTCCCTGATAGCTGATCACCCCATTTATGATATGTAGCCGCATTTAGTCTTGTAAATGCCTTTTATTCGTATCCACCACCTTTCTCTCAGTTTACTCGCCTTGTGATCACCACGTTATTTTTCTCTTCAAAATCAATTGACATTTTTTACAAAAAGAGTTTGCAAGGTGTTTTAGCTCTGAAAGAATAGTATATAGAGCATGGCTGCTGTGCTATCAAATAGCTGTTAGGACCAATCTGATACATCACACTCCAGCTATGTTTTTAGGAGATTTAGGAGATTCACTTAGATTTATGCAGTGTAGTATGTATGAACTGGCATGTTTTTAAAAATGTGAAGTTTTATGGCATGACCATAGGACGCATTCTGTCTGCTTAATAACATTTATGAAGGAGGGGAAAACATCCATTTTTTGTAAAAGTGGTACAAAAGTCTAACTGTTTGTGATTTGTGTCTTTGTAAAGCTCACATTAATCCCTTCTTGGAAGCCAAGCCCCACTGGTCTAGTTCCTTAGGTTTATGAAGATGGTAACAGCAGGTAGTAATCAAATCTGTTAAATGCATGCATAGTATCTCACGAGAAATGACCAAATATAGATATTAAGATCATCAGGGATTTTTATTTTGTGAAGAAAGTCAACTGACATGAAAAACCTATTCTTTTAGTGGTCCAAACAGTATTTCTATTTCTACTGATTTGTTTACAACCTCCCCCTTAGCAGCCTGAATTTCCTATTTGATGCAGCAGAGAAAGCTCCTTGGTGATACAGAATGCTTTTTTCTAGGTGCCAGGTTGACCTGTTGGCCCTCAGTAAGGAGCAGACACACAAGTTGGAGCTGCAGCTGGAGGAGGGTGAGGGCCACCTCGTGCTGCTGGTCACCCTGATGGCTTTGACCACTGTCAGTGTCTCTGACCTCTCAGTCAACTCCCTGGAGGACCAGAAAGAGCGGGAGAAGATATTAAAGAGATATGTTCATATGTAACCCTTCTCTCTTCAGGGGTCACATATGATTAGACAGGAGACAAGGTTGTAAATAATTTACCTGAAGTGACAGAAGTACTTCTGAAAAGCTGTCCCATGGAAGGGCTGGTGGAGGCAGAAAGCAAGTACAAATGCCACACAGACCTCTGCAGAAGCCAGTGCTGGCTAGAGATGTGCTCACCCGTCGGGATCTCTTCCAGTGCAAGTTCTGGGATTCTTCGATTCCATTTGGTGATTTTTATGAGCAAAATTATCATGCAAGAAAATTTCCTATAAGGGAAAGTCAAGTTTAGGCCTTTACCCATCACCACTTTAAAATTAATTTGCAAACTCTTTGTAGTTGCAATTAAGATTCTTTGTCTTTCCAAGTTTGAAATGGAGTTAATAGCCTTTACGTTAATTAGTAATTTCATTACTGGAGAGGGATCACAGAGTGATTTTGATTTTTAACTGCTTTCTTTGTTTTTTTTTTCCTTTGGTTGATTATGAAATAAAACTTAAATAAAGTACTTTCACCTTTTGATCTAATGTGGAGCGATAGGATGGACTAGTGAGTCCCTAAAATAATTACTTTCCTCACTTTTTACCACATCACGATTCACAAGCAAACACATCCACTTCCAGCTCCCTTGCGCTGCATGCCTCCTGCCTTGTAGTTTGCTTGAATCAACAGAGAGGGGAGCTCTTACTCCACCATGCTGTGTCAGTGGAGCCTCAAAAAAAGTAAATGTCTCAATTCCCTGGAAGCTGGGGGAAAAGCTTTTCCACTTAAAATTACAAAACTTGTATTGTACAGGGCTGCCACGTGTTTAGAAGTCTCCTCCAGACACTCAGCCATGAAACCAAGTTCTGACTAACAAAGAAGCGCTTAATTTTTTTCTTAAGGTTTTAAAATATTCCTATTTGCTGACTGACATCCTTTCAATAACTGAATTTAATAAAGATGTACCTTATCATGCTGTGCAGATAACATGAATTGCTAGTACTAATGCTCTACAATATTCTTCAAACAGATTAGCAGGATGTGTGCTTCGACAAATTTATTCTGGCTATCTCCACTAAATCAGCTGTCTGCTAATGCTTGTACAACTCATCCACCATGGTGTTATCATAAATAGTTTAATAGAGGTGACTTAGCAAGACTAAAAAGTATATGTTTTTAAACCAGCTAAGAGCCTAAGGTACTGTGTGGTATCTTAATATATAGCTGCAATTAAGAGAATCATTTTACATTTTGGTACCTACCAAAACATACTCACCTGTCACAAGAAGTGATTCTCTTGAGTTAGAAAAATATTTAAGGGAATTAATTGGTATATTAATATAAAATTCTGCTATGTACTGTAATGCTGTATTTCATGGATTGCTATTTTAATACTATCCCACATATTAGAATGATACTGCTGGGGAGATTACTAGAAATAATCCAGCTATTATTGATTCCTTTTTTTTTTTCTTTTGCTGCATGAACTTCCTTAAATCAGCTATTTCCATTAAAAATTTGAATGTGTTGTCACATAAAATATTATGTGGATGCAGCAGTTAGTTCTCAGATTATATTCTGCTCAATAATTTAAAAAGTGAAACATTTAAATATGCTTTTTACTTTAACCTTGAATTCTAAGCATGGACCTGTATCTCCTTGTATAGACATATTTCTATGAAGCTGCCATATGTACTGTAGCATATATGTTACAATTACTCATAGTTATACAAGAATAAGGGCCTGTATCGTAGGGCTTTGGTGTGTCTACTTTTTATTATATGAATTATGAAATGAATGAAAGCATTAATGTGTCTGAAAAAAAAATCCCTTGTTTTGCATGAACAAATAAGAGAGGTTATTAGATTTGTTTAGGTAATTATTTATGTATTTTCCTGTAATACTTGTGTATTTTTAAAAGTTAAGATTAAGCTTAAGCTTTTGATTTGGAACCAGTTGTGGTCAGGAAGTGATGAATAGCCCTGACTCTTGTATCACCCAGACCTGAAAAAGCTGTCCACTGCTGATTTAGCTGCCCATGGCCAGGCACTGAAGCCCAACAAGTTAAACAGGCATAACTGTTTGAGCTCTTATTTGATTATCGCATTCTGAAAAGATGGCTAATTCCAGTTTTCTTTTTTCCCTTTTTTTGGGGGGGGGAGGGAGGGAGGGAAGGTCAACTAGGGGTGGGTAGTAATGGGTAGGAGACCAAGAATGCTTCTGTGACCTTTTCAGAACGGCTTATGCTGAACCCTTGCTCCCCCTTGTCACAGTTTAAAAACCAGAGAAGCTAGTTTAGAGAAGAAGTTGTTAGCATTCCATTTTTATTATGACATTTCACAGTCATCCGATTTAATGTCCCTTGACCGGATTGTACCCTGTGAGATGATGGGCTTGAAATGTTATTTAGAGCATTGATAAAAGGTGAGCGATTCTAAGACGACAGCGATTCATAAGGCTGGTGGTATGACATTAATTTTCTCCATAACAGAGATGGAATAAGACGTCATGGTGACAAGCTGGGGTCAATCAGCTCTGGCCCCTCAGAGCATCTTGATGCCATAGGATGGGGATTCCCTCTCCCATAATAGAGCTGAACTGAGATGCTCTCGCTGACAGCTGCTGCAGCCATAGAGAAAATATATTATACAGTCTTTCATTAAAAAAAATAAAGAGAACTCCTCTCCAGAGCATTTCAATCTTTTCCCATCTATTGAGGGCTGAAAGGATTCATGGCAAATCATAGATTCCTCTGCTATGGAAATTTCTAGCTTCAGAAGCCAGCAAGGTTTTGAGGCCTTGGAAAATAACCATAAATAACAAGACAGGAATACCTCCTGATGAAGCATTACTTGAATTTATGTTTTTCAAACTAATAGACTTAACTTATTTGGGTTTGTGGTTTTTTGTGGTTTTTTTTGGAGTTCTTATTATAATCTATGTGTCACTGGTCTAAACAACTGAAATTTGCAATAAATTACTGAGTGTCAGCTGACTTGAGGAAATGAAACCTTCAAATAATAATTACCCTCCCAATGGAAAGCAGGGGAGCAGGGCAACAGAGCTGAAGCACCAGAAGACACTGTGTCTGCGGAATGAGGTTGCCAGTGTGAAATGATTCTCAGGCAGGAGGACAGGCAATATTTGTTTTGTTCACAATGAAACTTGGTTTAAATTGCTCCTGAAAATGAAAGTACAGGAACCTTTTGATACAACTATTTACTACCATTAGGATATGGGGGCTTGTCTGGTTTATAAACCAGAAATAAGAAGCTTCCCAAACTTGATCATTACTGCCTTAGGAACACAACACACCCAAACCTCTGAATTCTAACATCTTTGTCTACACCTCCCTCTGTCAGACTGTTGATACCCAGCCATTTAAATGGAGAGAGAAGTACATTTTCACAGAACCCTGTCATCTGGTAGTTTAAACAGATTTTTGATAGTCAACAGCTATTTAGAAATGATAAAAGATTAGGAGTTAATCCTGTGATAAACGTTCTTCACAAAATGACTATGAGATTTTATGTATATAGCTACATTTCCTCCTCTCGGGATACTAAGGTCATAGCTTCAGTGCAAACAATGATAGTCATGCAGGACTGATGAAGTTAATATTGCACTGGACTTTTTGCATGTCAGTATTCTTACATTATTTGTAAAACAATGGGAATGCTCTTGAGTAATATTTCCTAAGAACTTTTTTTATGCAAAGCATTTAATGCTTCCTGGTTATGAAGCATTTTAAAGATTAGGATAAAGAAGTATCTTTGGGTTACTTAGTAGAAATGCTGAGCTCGTCATAAGAAAAATGCTATAAAGCATAAATAAACAAATGTTTATCACTATTCGGTAGGCTCATTTTACTCACTAAATATTTGTGCCCGTTAATTAGACTTCTGAATTATGGTATTGCTATGCCTCTTTTAATTCTGTCAAGTACTAAACTTATTAAAACATCATTATTAATTATGAAGCAAAGTAGATTTTATAATTTGTCTCTCATTTATCAAAGTTTCTATATTTTCACTTCTTATACATATTACAGTGACAAAATAAAACTTTATGATTTTATTAAAATTTAATAAACATTTAAATTATTTTAAGAAAAATTACTCACCACCTTTGGATTTCTTTTAGTCATCAATTTGATTTATTCTGATAAAAGATCTATAAAAATGCATATGTCTTTTAAATTGAATATTAGAAGATAATGTTTAGAGAATTTAACTCTTACGTAGTGCATACAATTTCCAAAGCTCACTGAGAAGAAAATAGTAGAAAAACAATAATCAATCTGTTTAATGTTGAATTCCTTACCCCCAAACTCTGAGGGTGTTATATAGTAAACAACTTAGGATTCACTACTGAAAATCATTAATTCCCCAACCATCCATATCTGCTAATAAAAAGTGTATGGAGTGTTTGGTAAAAAAGATGGAAGAGGGCGGGCCGCGGTGGCTCAGCGGGCAAAGTGCTTGCCTGCTATGCCGGAGGACCTCGGTTCGATTCCCGGCCCCAGCCCATGTAACAAAAACGGAGAAACAGAATACAAGAAAATGTTTAAAAATGTTTCCCTTTCTTCCTTCCTTCCTTCCTTCTCTCTGTCTTTCCTTTAAAAAAAAAAAAAAAAAAAAAAGATGGAAGAAAGAAAGCAAGCATACCCTACTCTGTAATTTGTTGTTCACCATGTATTGATATTTATGGGGAGGAAATCCTCTGGTATTTCTTATTCTTTAAAAAAAGTCTATTCATATGCCTACAAATACCTACTGAAATCCATGTTTGTGTATGTGTGTGTGTATATATATGTATTTTTTTCATGATGGTAGAAGGGCGTTATGTATTGAAGAATTACAAGTGACCCTTTTAACCAATTAAGCAACATCCTAAGACAAACCATAAACCTTGGTGTTTTCTCCGCACACTCTTTAGGGTTTTTAGGACCGCTCTTCTCTAATGCTGTTGTTGGGGTCTTTCAGAAGCCCTTGCGGATATTTCACAACCTGAAAGATGTGGGATTTCTCCAGGTGAAAGTAATCAGAGCAGAAGGTTTGATGGCCGCGGATGTCACAGGTAAGAAATGATGCAATTCTCCTTTCGCCTATAAAGAGCAACAGGCAAGGTCCACACCATTGAATAAACTAACTTTGCATTTCACTATACTGATCATCAAAGTAAGTAATTTAAATATAAAAGTCCAGAGTTGATCTTACAAAGAATTACCAGCCCCCCGATTTTTTATACTTTTGCTACTTTTCTAAGGCAGAGTGAATTATTAAAATAATAAAACTTCTGATTACAAAAATTCCAAAGTTTTTCCAAGGTTCTCCAAGGTTCAGTCAACATTGGGGGACTATTTTTTCCTAGGTTCCGTCACTTCGGTATTCTGGAATAATGTCATGATATCATCTTCTCTCAGACAGTATCAGCTTCCCTCAGATGATATCATAGCATCACACCACTTGTAATTCGAACATACGTGAAATCTAAGTACATAGTTCACCGAAAAACTCAGATGCATAATTGTCAATAATTTGGTATGAACTCTTGGATCACTTGGAATTTGGAATTCTTAAATTGTCCAAATTTCTTAGCACTACCCATAATTTTGGGTCTAAAGTAAGTACCAAGATTGCACTAAATTTTCAAGCCAAGTAACAGCCCTCAGAGACCCTAAAATTAGTTATTTCTTGGCATGTTTAAAGCTTCTTGATTTGGATTATTATGACAGGTTAACAAATGGCCTGATGATTATTTCATCAATTTCCAGAATTAAGCCATTTTTTGAGTTTGCAATTATGTGACCATTCATTTATTGTTTAACTTCATACAGATTTGGAGGATGTTAAATGAGTCTTGAGATGACTAACTTTAACTTTTTTTTTGGCATGGGCACGCATCAGGAACTGAACCGGGGTCTCCGGCATGGCAAGCAAGAAGTCTGCCTGCTTTTTTTGATTGTTTGAATTTCTAAACTCACCGTGGCCCACCCTTTAAACACTTTTTTGTGAAAATTTCTGTTCTGGAATAAATTACCCATTTATTATTTGTGGAAATACTCTTACCATTACCAACGATTAAAAAAATAATCCTAAGGAGGTAGCTGATTTATTTGAAGGGAAGAAATGTCCAACCTTGGCTCTTCACATCCATTACATGATTTCTGTGCCCTTGTTTAATTCTTTAACCAGAATCAAAACCAAATTAAAAGATAGCATGCCTTAAAATTAAAACAGCAGATATTTGCTCCAAAATGGCAACATTCTCTAACTTTAATATCTGCATGTTACTAAAAGACTATTTATATATAATAAAATAAAAATATCGGGAGTTTACAGTTTCTTTAGAGGTAGTTATCAACTCATTTGTTACCCACAGAATAATAACTGTCTAATATTCTTTAAAAATAGGCACACCTGAAATTGGTGGGAGAGAGGGTAGTTTGTGATTTCTTTGCATGTGTGATGACTTGGCTCTTTGTACTAAATAATTAATGAATTTTAAGCTTATGCATTTCCTCCTTTTTTTTAATGAATTTTATTTCATTATGGTGATAGTCAAATTAATGTAGGCACAATAATTTCTCATAGAAAAAATACAAGTACCATTTACTTCAAAAGCTCAGATACCCGTCCATTACACAAATCAAATGCAATTATTTGAGTTTGTCTTCTCTTGGAAAGAAGCTGTCATGCTTTTAAAACTTCATGAATATGCAAACTACGTTAACCCAGTTGGCCTATATGCCACTATGGAAGTTAAAGTACATATTCTTTCAAAGCTGGGAAAAATAGAGATATTTCTTTCCTAATGATTCCATGTAAATTAATGTGAATAACAATGGCCTTTTCCCTAGAGATTCAAAGAGATAATTTTAATTTGATAAAATGAGCATTAATTTGGGGAATACTAAATAACAGATTCTCCCTTTTTTCCACCTCCAGTTTTAGGGATATAAATCTAATGATTCCTCATTCTGCAGTGACCTTATAATCTAATGTGCTCTGAATTGAACAAAAGAGATGTTGAACTATTCAGGGGCATGAGGATAATTCAGTCTTTGACCTTGCTCACTTTTGGACCTTTTGTGGTCTTATGACATTTGTGATGGTGGCAAAAACTGAGGGTCATATATTTAACTCAGAAATGTCTGAACATACTGCCAATTTAAAAAATACTCTTCACTTCTGGATAGGATAAATACTTTTATATACACAGAGTTTTCCTGATTTTTGTCATTAAATTTGGGACACATGTAAGCTCTCCATATACCTTATCTCTTACTTGTTCATTTAAAATATGTTCATTTCAGTGGATAATAGTAGCCAAGTGCTAAAAGATATTAAGCATGTTTGGGAAGAGGGAATTGAGTGGACAGTGCTGTCTTCATATCCTCAGATTAGCATCCATTTAGAAGTGTTGTGGATAGAGAAAGGAGATTTTAAATCACTGAAACGCTCTATACTAAGATAAGGGTATTTTCTGACCTGGTACAAATGAGACTTTTACTATAAAATACTTGGTTGGCTTCAGGAAACTTTTTTCTAGATAACGTCTAACAGTTCGGACTCACATTTGGCCAACATTGCTCTATTTTTAAAATATGTATTATGATCTGAACATAAGGTAAGAAGCTGAACTTCCACAGTTTAAGCTAAATTTTAAAAATTATATTTCATCATTAAACTCAAGCGCAGAAGAGAAAGATTCTATAATAATCTTTTAAGTAGCCATCAATCTTACTGCCACCATGACAAAGAATTTTTCCCTTTCAAATTGTAAAATTTTTATTTTGTTACCACACATTCATTGAGAAACATCGTGATACTGTATTAACTCTGTGTGAATAAAGAGCAATTGAGACTCTCTTTGAATGAGTGAGTATAAAGCACAAATTACTTTTTAAAGAAACCCTCAATTCTTTCCCTTTCCATAAAAAGCTATAGCCTTGTTCAGCTGAACCACTACTACAGTATGTCACTTCAGTTAAGCCCCTAATAACTGTTGATGGTCGAGGGTAGTTTTTTCTTCGATCTCAATAGCCCAGTGTTGGACAGTGCACTTCAAATCATTAAAGTTAATACAGATTTCAAAAAGAGATAAACTCTGGTGGTTAAGGCCTCAATTTACAACTCCCACACATACACATGCATTGAGCAACACACAAGAGTGGATTGAAGTTTCAGTCAAATTCTGGGCAGCTTTTCACAGACTGAGAAAATGGCGCTCTGGTTTTCACAGTTGGGCAGCTGAATCCTTGGTGAGGGAGAAAGTTCGAGTAACTGAGAAATACTGCTTGGGACAACTTACTTCCCTTTTGACTAACCAGTGAAAAGGTTAATCTTTCTCTGCACCATCAAAGTAAAACCTAGAGATTGCCTGGCCCTGTGTTTGCCAGAGAGGATACTTCTAGCACTAAATCAAATGCTCCTTAAATAGGGCGGATGGTGAAGAGAGAAAGACTAGTGGGGAAAAAAATGTTTTTTCTTTTTTCTTTTTGGTGGTGGAAAACAGTTCTGTTGGGATTTCTTTCTTAGTTTCTAATTGTGTTTTTCCTTTCAACAGACCATTTAATGTCTCCTGTATTAAGGGAGACGTTCTTTACAGAGTATTAGACCTGGCCTATTGGTTCTTTCATGATCCAAGAGAAGAAAGAAAAAAGGGTTCTTTTCCTCAGCCCCTCCCCTTCATTTTCCCCTGGTTTTTTTTTGTTGTTGTTGTTGTTTGTTTTTTTGTTTTGTTTTTTTGAGCTACCCAAGAAGAGATCACAGCTTCCCCAGGGAGACCAGCCACTCAGTTTCAGAAACAGTGATATGGGAGAACTGTGAAACCCTTTCAAAAGATACCCTACCTTTTCACCGTATTTAAAGGTACACTAAAATAAAACTTCTCCCAGGTGAATTGCTCTCTCAAATTAATGCTCCATCTCTCTCAGAAACAATAGAGCTGATAAGAAAAGAGAGAAAGAGAAAAAGAGAGAATTTTACAGTGAACAGAATCTATCACTGAAATAGCCCTGTTAAATGAGCATATCTTTTTCTAAAACAGGGCTGCACGCAAAGACTTGCAAATCTGCAGTTCCACAGTCTAAAAACCTACTCGTTATTAAGAGATGTTTACTACCCCTTGATTTGCATAGACTTTTCCCATGTTTTTCTTTAGGAAAACTGTCTTCATTGTTGGAAAATATTTAAGTAACAAAACAGCAGAAAAAGACATGCTTCAGTTTTTTTTTATCAGCTTCCGTGAGAGTTTTATTATCTTAAGAAATAGCAGTTAGCGGCTCAAGATTCATTAGCAGAGCTAAATTTAAATCCCGTTTGACAAGCTGCCTAGAAAACATTTTGTTTTGCTGTCTGTGGGCTTTAATTAAGATGTGTTCAATTTCAGTCCTCTTCAGCCTGCCCCCACTTACTGTGTCACAGACCGGCGATCAGACGCTTTTAGATGGTCCGGCCCATGACTTTGACCTTCCGCACAGTCCGGCGTTCCCTGGAGAACCATTCAACTCATGAGGTCTGATTTCACACTTCCAGGATGCCTCAGCTCTCTTAACAACGACAGGGAGACAGAGCCCTTTAGAGCAGGCTGCATGGGGACTTGTTTCAATTGGAAACCAGAGAGGAGTCAAGGAACAAGGTTATGCGCTACAGAATAGTGCTTTTAATAAAGAGCTCACAGCTCCGGCTCGGCTCAAAGAGGTCTACCTCTGTACAATTAATTGAGCCATTAATCTGGAGCATCTCAGGCCTCTGCTTTCTCACAGAATTGCATGGTAAATATCAGCTAAGAAGCAAATGAGAGATGCATGAAATGAATTTTAACACTTTGATTACTGTGCTTCCAGTCTTCATTAAAAGTAAATTTATTTGTATTTCTGACCTCATTATCAGTAGACCTCCTGTATTTTTATAGGTTCCTGTGATTTCCAGCTTGTATGTGTCATGAAGGTATATTTTATATGGAGATTTGGATTTATCCTTCTTGGTCCTTTTCCCTGAACGTTATGGGACTATGCACAGAAAAAAAAAATGAAAAGGCAGCTGTACGGAAACAGGCGAGCCTGTCTTTTGAAAGTTTCACATACAGTTGGAGAAAAACCAAGCACATATATGTAACATAGACAAGATACTACCCCTTAAAAAATTAACTTTTAGTATGTTACTGTGGTAAATTAGTAAGGTACATGCAATTTTTGCTTAGCAGGGCTGTCAGAATACAATACAATGTTTTAAAAGGTAGCTAAATTGCTTCTTTTATAGAAATGGAGCAGTTTATATATATATATATATATATATTTTTTTTTTTTTTTTTTTTTTTTTGCTTGGGTAGGCACTGGGAATCAAACCCATGTCTCTGACATGGCAGGCGAGAACTCTACCTGCTGAGCCACCATCACACAGCCCTGGAGCAGTTTAGATTTTTAATAACATTTGCCTTTTATTGCAAGCATCATATTTAACAACAGAGATGATATCTCGTAAGTGCAACCTTTGATTTCATGATAATTCTTTTAAACTTATGTGGGAATAAGAGAAAATAAATATTCTTTAACCTTTATGTAGATGCACTGAAAGTACTATATATAAAATATGGTAGAAATCTTCCATATTTCTAGATTATCAAGCATAAAATAATTTACCAAATAAAAGATTTGAGCCATGTGCAGATGCCATTCATAATTTCCTAATTTTTACTATTTTAACCTGAAATTATATTGCTTCAAACAAAAAACCATAATTCTCCCACACAATGAATTTAAAAATCTCCCAAGCAAAATATGTCTTTATTTCCAATGACATGACATAATGTTGTTCCCATTCACTCTGAATAAGTAAGCTTATAGACTGTTAAGCCAATAGTGTATTTGAGAAAAAATTTCATCCAATTTATAGTGCATCAAAAATATCCTATTCCTGAAATAATTATGCTAATATACCTAGTTTAGAAAACACACACATTAAATGTCTCAATACTATATTAATCTTTCTTATGAATGAAACAACAAATAAAGGCATCACAAGGAAAGAAAGCAAATCATTGCTCTTCATTCTATTATTTCACCACGTCTTACCTAGAAATAAAAGTTACTTTCTTTACTAATTCCATTTTTAAAACCAAATCAGATTGTAATTATAGACATTTAAAAATGATCTTCTAAAAATCAAACAGTTGATATCAGATATTAATGACTCTAAATTTTATTTTTCATATGTGTAAAATCAGTGTGTTGGGCTCATTTAAACAATTAAAATTTTTCATGTTGCCTATAAAATGATCTGACAGCCCTGTTATATGGAGTCTTTCACTGCCCTCCAGCCCACAAGACCACTTTATAATACTCTGAAGTACTGGACCAGAAATCAGGAATTAGACTTTGAATCTTGACTCTATTTTTACCAGCTTTGGAATGTTGAGTAAATTACTAAACCTTTCTAAACTTTAATTGTTATCTTTAAGATCTCTACCTCTAAGAGCACTCACTGTACATATCACAGGGCAAGAATTTAAAAAGAATTGTTAGCTGAAGCTCAATGCAACATACTTACATGTGCAATAATTTATTTAATTAGACTCCAATTTATCAATATGGATGGTGGATCCAGTTTTTACTAATATCAAACATGCTACAAAAAAACATTATAGACAGATACATATTCCTTTCCACTCTGCCTCACTTTTCATTTTCTCTCCATGTGTAATCACTGATTATATATCTCTAATTATCTTGTTTGTATCTCCAACAAAGATAATAAGATTTATGGGAAATGAAAGATCAGCCCTATGCTTAAAAAATCACCTTGGAAACTCCAATATAATACATAAAGTGTGTAAACATAAAGTATCATTTAGGATATAGAGAACAAATTGTTCTCCTAATAGTATCCCATTCACAATGTTGCAGCACCTTCACCACCATCCATTACTAGAACTTTCCCTTTACCCAAAATAGAAAATTTATACTCATTTTGCATTAACTCCCCATTGCCCCTGCTCTCCGCCCTTGGAAAGCTGTACTCAACTGTCTGTCTCAATGAGTGGTTTAGTTTCCTCGGCTGCTCAAGCAAATACCATGCAATGGGTGCTTAAACAATAAGATTTTAAGGGCTCACAGTTTTGAGGGTAAGAGAAGTTCAAGTCAAGGCTTCATCAAAACACTGCTTTCTTTCCAAAGACTGGCATTCTGGGCTGGCTGCTCGTGGTCCTTTGTCCTGGGTTTGTCTGTCATATGGCAATGCACACAGCAGACCCTCTTGGCCTCTCTGTTCTCTCTGGGTTCCACTGAATTTCAGGTTCTGGCTGCTCCCTCTGTGGCTCTCTCTCTTCTTAACTGTCTGAACTTCATCCACTTACAAAGGCCTTCAGAAACAGAATTAAGACTCATCCTGACTGAGGTGGGCCACACCTTAACTGAAGTAACCTCATCAAAAGGTCCTCCCTACAATGGGGTCACACCCACAGATACGAATTAAGTTTAAGAACATGTTTTCCTGGGGCACATAGCTTCAAACCAAAATAACAAGTTTGCATAGTCTCTGATATTTTCCTTGTGGTTGACTCTGGGCTTATATTTAACATCTTAAATCTGTAACAATCTCATTTGCTTTGATATAACTTAACTGCAATAGTATACACTCTAGGTAACTGTATCCCTCTGTTCCCACAATGTTTTGTAGTTCTCACAAATTACATGTTTATGTAGTGTGCTGGTTTGAAACTGTTATGTACCCCCAGAAAAGCCATGTTCTTTTTCCTAATCCAATCTTGTGGAAGCAGATTCGTTGTTTAGGGTGGGACCTTTTGATGACGTGGTTTTCATGGAGATATGATCCATCCAACTGTGGGTGGGATCTTGTTGATTAAGTTGTTTCCATGAAGATGTGACCCACCCATGTGTGAGTGACACCTTCTGATTAGGCGTTTTCCATCAAGCTGTATCTCTTTCCATTCAAGGTGGATCTTAATCTTACTGGACTGCTTTACGAGGGAACCATTTTGGGAAAAGCTCAGAGCCAACACAGCCAGAGACGTTGGAAATGCAGAAAGAAAATGCCCTCCGGAAGCTGTTTGAAGCCAAAGAACCAGCAGATACCAGCCGCACGCCTTCCCAGCTGACAGGTGTTCCGGACACCGTGGCTTTTCTTGAGCCGCTAAGGGCACATTCGGAGATAGCGAGTCCCTCAGGCCACGCAAATACCCTGCGCTAGATCAACATGCCTCCAGTGCCAGCAGGTTACTCTGCTCCCTCTGGAACCAGGACCAGGGATCCACACCGAGAGCACAGGCCAGCTCTGTTCTGAGTCACTGAGTAGTACGGAGGGGGCAACATAAGATCCTACCACTTTTAAGTAGCCTTTCCATGATTGGGTGCTCACCTTGTTACTGAAGTCCTTTAACTATTTTCTGGAGCCTTAAGAATGATGTTTCTACAGACAAGTAAAACATATGGAATAAAAATAATAATAGGGGGAACAAATGTTAAAATAAATTTAGATTGAAATGCTAGTGGTCAATGAAAGAGGGGGTAAGGGGTATGTTATGTATGAATTTTTTTCTGTTATCCTTTTATTTCTTTTTCTGAATTAATGCAAATGTTCTAAGAAATGATCATGATGATGAATATGCAACTATGTGATGATATTGTGAATTACTGATTATATATGTAGAATAGAATAAGTTAAGAATGTTTGTTAGTTGTTATACTTTAAAAAAATTAAATTAATTAAAAAATTAAAAAAAAGAATGATGCTTCTGCCAAATTGTACTAATTGTTCAATTAGAAAGACTGAGCCTGAAGCTTCTTCTCCCTTAGCCATTTTGACTGGGGTAGACATTCTGATGCAAATTTAAATTAAGAAACTCATTCCATATATTTGTTGTCATTAAACTGTGTATATGTCTTAATTTGTTTTTTGACAAACCAAAGGCACCAACTTTTAGAAGTAGAATTATAAGCACCAGACAGTAATTTTTTTAAGAAAACTACCAGGCACTTTTATAATGCAAGTATTGCTTAGGAATTATGAGCTCATATCATATTATGAGCCAATTATGGCTCTCCTGTTTATTTCATTTCAATTGATTATGTACTTAAGCATTCTACATTCATGCCTGTTCAGCTCCTTCTGAAATTTTCTGAATATCAAATTTTACATTTTTTTCTACTGTGGAAACACACTCAATGGGCAGATGAAGCTGAATTTACTTCAGAGGTACTGACCAGAGCCAGGCCAAGACTGAAGTTACTTTTTATAAAATATTCTAAGAAAATCTGCCAACTTTAAACAGGCAACCATTTCACTGCCCCGTCGCAAGCTTTTTAATAAGCTCATAATTGTTGCTTTTGTTAATGAAATTTAAGTAAAGCAAATTCCACCAATTCATGATGAAGGCCAAGGAGAGATAAGTCTTTTCAGGTTGAGAAGTTTACAACATACAGAATACAATATTTCTTATTCCTGCTGATTCTCATGGCTGCAACACTGGTAGGAGAATAGATTATTTTATCTCCAGAAGAGTCTCTGAGGCTCTGTTTGCACGGGTCAAAAACTTAGTCTTATGCCATTTCACCAATCCTGGTAACAACGACTTCTTCCTCCTTAGCTCTAAATAGCAACATCAAACAACCAACTCCTTCAGAGAAAGAAATATCAGCAACAACAAATTATCAGCACTTCCTTCCAAACAAGATACAGTAGTGTAAACTATAAAGGTAACACTTTAAAGTAATCAAGTATGGCCCCAGGTAAACTGCTCCAACTACCCATCTAGGAAGACCACACAATTGAGCTTTCCCTTCACCTGATTTTAACTGTGGGCAACTCTTTAACCTGTAAAAGAGTAGAATAAAGCAGACACAGCAAACTCAACTGACAAGGGAAGGCTCAGCTGAAGGATGGAACAGTTTCAGCAGTATGAGTGTGGTCATTTCAGCTAAGCTGGGAACACTCTGAAGGCCTGCTTTAGCCCCAGAGCTCCTCATGGTTTTGGCCAAGGCTATCCTTGCATTTGTAGCATGCTTTCACTTCTTCTTTTTGATCCCAAGGGCATTCCCTAATAAACATTCTGTGCATTAAGCTCCATCTCAGAGGCTGCTGTCTGGAGAATCCACCTGCAATTGCAGAAAGGTGAATAATATTCCACTTGTTGAGAGTGGATTCAACAAAGAGACAGAGGTGAGAATAAATAAGATAAAATGTCTGGAGATAAAATGCCAGACAGCCCTTGTATGAGAACAGACACTCTAAAGGGCGCCATTGCTGCCCTCCTCAGGAATAGCCTAAAAGTATGGAACCTGATCCTTCAGAAATATCCCATCAAAAGCATTACCAGAATAATTTCAAGTTCTCAAATCTCAACTAATAAAGATTTAGATAAACAAAATATTCATCATTTACTCATGACATATGAATTCAGACATTGAAGAAAATTAGCATATCAATAGATATATTTTCTCTAATGATTTCTGTGCCCTATAATCCAAACTTTTCTTTACATGTCTTTACTAGTTAATACCCCTAAAAGCAGTGTATCCTTCAAATCAAGTTCCTGTCCAAAAACTTTCTGCTCTCCCCAGGGTAAAGCCCTCCTAGCAATCATAGAGCCTACCATTTCAAATACATGCACTGTGTACTATCCAGATAATTAGTCTCACTATCCCCCAAAGGAGCTTTTATTTATTCTCACCTCTGTTTCTTTGTTGAATCCACTCTCAACAAGTGGAATATTATTCACCTTTCTGCAATTGCAGGTGGATTCTCCAGACAGCAGCCTCTGAGATGGAGCTTAATGCACAGAATGTTTATTAGGGAATGCCCTTGGGATCAAAAAGTGAGGAAAGGAGAGGAAGGAGGCAGCTGGCAGAAGAAGTGAAACCATGCTGCAAATGTAAGGATAGCCTTGGCCAAAACCATGAGGAGCTCTGGGGCTAAAGCAGGCCTTCAGAGTGTTCCCAGCTTAGCTGAAATGACCACACTCATACTGCTGAAACTGTTCCATCCTTCACGCCCCAACTCCAGTCCACTCCTGTATCATAAAGTACCGTTACATATTCATAACACTATCACTTAATGAAGCTTCAGTTGTGTTACTTAGAATTTTAAAAATATTATTTCCCAGTGGCCAAGGAGGAAGCCAGAGAGTAGCGTCCATGACCATCCAGGCCAGCCAGAGGCATGCTGGCTGCTTAACTGACCAAAGAGATATGGGACATATGGATTGGGAGATGAATTCATTTGAAAAACCACTTTGAGGTAATAAATGTATTTTCTGATGAAACTGGATTGGAATAGTTTTCATGATATTTGTATACTTATATATGTTTATATGTATTATAAATTTTTCCATTTGGCTTGAAGTGCCATGAGAAAACCAACATATTGCAGGGTGGTTCTGAAAGCCATCTATTTGACTTGGGTACTCTCGGATATATACCTGATGTTTACTTCAGTGAATGCAATAAATGTGATTTTAAAAAGGAGAGAGGACTTCCTACTGGGGATGATGCAAAGATGTATCCAGATAATCTTCCTACAAGTGTAGTGATTGCTTTCCATGCTTGCTTGGAGCACACGTCTGCAAACTATCCATTGTGTCAGTAATCGCTCACCAAGACACACGTTAGAAGAAACTGTGCTGGTAGATAATGCCAGCGAAAAAGACTGTTTGGAAAAGACCTCTAGACAGTAATGTGAGGAAATTAAAAGTACCAGTGCATGTAATTCGAATGGAACCACATTCTTGATTGATCAGAGCTAGATTAAAAGGAACTGCTATGTCTAAAGGACAAGTGATCACCTTCTTAGAAGCTCATTGTACAGTGTGTACAGTGGATGGCTGGAGTCTCTCTTAGCCAGGGTCAAACATGACAAGAGAAGAGTGGTGGGCTCTATATTTATGTGATCAGCAATAATATTTTAAGAGTACATGGCTCTAATATGACCTATGGTGGATTCAACTGGAAGCTCCATTTTCACTGGTATACTATTCCCTTAAGAGAAATGGGCAGAATGAAAGGTGATCTTAACACCAACAATGGCAGAAAGCTTTTTTCTCAATAAACAGAGATTATTTTCAGGAAATTGGAACATGATGCTGGAATGAATACTTAGGGAAGAGGGAAAAAACTTAGAAATTTCCTTTAGGATTTGGCAGTGTGGAAGCACTCTGGAAATTGTTACATGCTCACATGTTGGACACACATGTTTTGTAAAGCTGCAACTTACACACTTCCAGAAGGCACAGGGCAGATTACCAATAAAAATAACAGACGACTTGCAGAAGTTTGGATGAATGAGTTCAAGAGTTTCTTCTATATAATTTCCCCAGGTACTACAAAATTAGATTTAGATTACAGAGATATATCATCAAGATTTGACACATGTGTCAATTTGAAACTATTATATACCCCCAAAAAGTCATGCTTTAATCCTGATGCAATCATGTGGGGCCAGACACAAGGATTTAAGTGGGAAACTTTGACTGGATTGTTTCCATGGAGCTATGATACACCCAGTTGTAGGTATGGCCTTTTGGTTAGATTATTTCTATGGAGATGTGACACATCCAACTGTGGGTGTGGCCTTTTGATTAGATGGAGATGTGAATCCAACCATTCAATGTGGGCCTTGATTAGTTTACTAAAGCTCTTTTAAAGGGGAAACATTAGGGGAAACCTCAGATGCAGATGCTTGGAGAACAGTTGTTTCAGAACTGACAGAGACACAGATGTTTGGAGATGCTTGGAGTGTCAACAGAGACAGCAGATGGCTAGAGACAGGCAGAGCTCAGGAGACATTTCATATGCCTCCCCATCACATGCTAAGCAAACCAGAACTCAGAGATGTGTATTGGAAGAGCTAAGTGAAGGCCCAATAGGTGCTTAGAGAGGAAAATACTGGCATCAGAAGCTGGAAGCAATGGAACAGGAAACAAGGATGAGCAGATGCCAGCAACATGCCTTCCCATGTGACAGACATCAGTCTTTCTCCAGCCAAGGTATCTTCTCCTGGATGCCTTAGTTTGGACATTTTTCTGGCCTTAGAAGTGTAAATTTACAATATAATAAATTCATTTTATAAAAGCCATTCCATCTCTGGTATATTGCATTCTGGCAGCTTTAGTAAACTAGATACAAGTTACAATCAAACTGTTCTCCAGTGCCTGGAGAACACTTAGTTTGATTCTTAAATTCCATATAACTAATTCTCTTTGGGAGAGACACATAATGCGGAAAAAATCAACTGGATAACATGGTGTTTTACATTTGTTAATGCTGCTGGAAATGCAATATACCAGAAATGGGTTGGCTTTTATAAAAGGAATTTATTACAGTTCTAAGGCCATAAAAATTTCCAAACTAAGGCATCCAGAGGAATATACATTGACTCAAGGAAGGCCAATGACATCTGGAATACATTTGCTGGCTGGGAAGGCACATGACTGACATATGCTGGCCCTTTCACTTCTAGTTTCAAACAGCTTCCCCAGGGGCATATTCTTTCTGCATCTCCAAACATCTCTGTCTGTCAGCTCTGAAGCTCTTTCCAAAATGGTTCCCTCTTAAAGGACTCCAGTAAGCAGATTAAGACCCACTTTGAATTGGCAGAGATACATCTTCATGGAAACCACTTAATCAGGTTACAAACCCGATTGGGAGGATTACATCCCCATGGAAATAGCAATAAAAAAGATGCCACCCAGACCATAGGTCTGGCCCCAGAAGATTGAATTAGGAAAAGAGCATGGCTTTCTAGGGTACAGAACAGTTTCAAACTAGCATACATGGAGAGAAAGAAAAGAAAATGAAAAAGTTGGAATACTTAACTGTCATGGTATGGGTGGTAAACGGTCTTCTCATACTGCCAAGAAAGAAATTAGAACAGATAACCTTTGTTTGGATATTTCCAAACTTGATAGCCCAATCACAATGCTCACATGCCACCACACCTAAAAGGCAACCAACTGTGGAAGTATGACCCAGGGAGATTAACCCTACAGCATGTGTGCAGTAATCAGTACCTGGATAAAGGAACAAAAGGGGACAGCCAGGTGCCCATCATTAGAGACTGCAATGGAAGCCAATTCCAGCAGTGGCTTTTTGAAATATCACCTTTCCAGAAATATTTTGGGTCCAAATTTACAAAAAAAAAAGAAAAATAATAAGGATTAACAGCACTATCTCAGCATACATTTCCACCACATTCTTGAGAAGCAAAAAAAAAGGAAACGTGCTTTCCTGCTTGGCCGGAGGTAAGGCTTATCAGCCATCGAACTTAGACTCCTCCAGCTTTTCAGTAGCTATGAACCATCCTTCTTGTTCAAAGATGTGAAACCACACGCTAGTGAGATGCTGTACACTGATGTTTGCAAGACTGAAAATGTCCTTCAACAAGAATAAAGTAAAGAATATTCAGAAAGGGACACAATCAACAAAATGTGCTTTCTGGAGAGTGGTACTTTTTATGGTTTGCTTGCATATCAGTAATTTCTCGGAATGTGCTCTCATGATGAAGAAATTGCCAAAATTTTTTTTTCCCTGATTAGAATTTGTAGCCAGTATATTAATATTGGTATAAAAATAAATGAAAAAGAACTGGAACTAGATTCAATATCATAAAAATAACATTTTTTTACAAAAATATTAAAAACTATTTTAAACAGTGTTTAAAGAAAATTAAATCAGGATTTTTAGAATCATGAGAAGTACAATTTGCTATGGTACAGTGTCAGATTTCTTGTAGATTTTATAGCTTAGAGGGAAATAATAACTGATTTCAGTGACATTCATACTGTTTTCATCTGTGATAGTCATGATTTCGCCCCCACTCCCAGGGTGCTGAAATTAAGCAGGGAAAAAAATGGTTCTATGAGCATAGTTTTAAATTCTTTTTACAATTTTAAACTTTTATTTGGTTTGTGAGTTGTTAGAATTATAATTTGTATTGCCTTCTGAAAAATGGAGGTTTAACATAATGTCTGATCTCAACTAAACAGGTCATACATCTCAGTTGCTCTTGGGTCAACTGCGTTGTCAACTTTCACATGAAAAATTTATTAAATTTTCAGCTTCTTCATTTGATTACGCTTAATACCCAAGATTCACACTACTGTATTATACATTTGTTTTCACAGCAGTAAATCTTTAGTTCTTTGTTTATGATTCTACTCAACAAAAAACCTATAGATTCATTATTTTGGAATATAGAGGTGATATATTTGATGACTTTTATCAGCTTTTTTTTCTGAAAACATTTACATGCCATACTTCATTGTCAAATGCATAGTTAAGTCAGATTCTTGAATTGTAAAGTTGACCTGATACTTTTTAAAAAAATAAAACAAAATTTAACTGAAAATGTTTTTAAAAATTATTTCCACTACCTATAAGCTGCTGGAAGTTAAGGACCGTGACTTATGTTTTCATGACTTCTTTAGATCAGGTGTCAGCAAACTTTTTATATTAAGGGCCAGAAAGTATATATTTTAGGCCTACAGGTCACACTGGTCTCTGTTGCAAATATTTCTTTTTTTTTTTCTAACAAACATTTAAAAATGTGAAAAACATTCCTAGGTCATTGTTCTTACAAAAAACAAGCCATATTTAGCTCACAGGACCATGTTTGCCAACCTCAGAATAGCACCGTTGCTTTAGAATAGCATTGTTGGATGGAAATTTATTGTGAGCCATAAAAGTAAAACCTATATGTAATTTTAAATTGTCTAGTAGACACACTAAAAAAATAAAATGAAACATATGGACTACATATTTTTATGATGTATTCTATTTAACACAAATATCAAAAATATTAATATTTCAAAATAGAATCAATACAAAATATTAAATTCTAAGTCTTCAAAATGCTGCATTATTTTACATTTACATTAGATCTCAATTCAGATTGAGTACTAGCTACATTTCATGGGCTCAATAGCCATATACAGCTAGTGGCTACTGCGCTGTACAGCACAGTTAAAGAATACAGGGGAATGTGTGTGGATTTGTTTATTTAAATTGCACTTACCGAGTTCTAGCTGTTGATAACATAGATTGATTTTTGCTAGGTGCTGAGAATATAGGTTGAAAGGATTCAATTTTCGCCCTCAAGAAGTTCAGAGTTTAGTAAAGATACAGAATGAGTGATATAACATTGGGTAACTTAGTGGTCTGGATACAGTGCTACAGTAGACCAAAAAAGGGGGTCAGGTCTTAAATGATCACCAAAACATGAGAGAACTTCTTCAGTGTAGTACTGATTTTTTAATGCTAGATAACAAGCAAATTTGGCTTGGGACAGGAATAATATTATGACAACTGGCTGAAAAGTACACAATTCCAGCACAAGGAAGTTAAGAATTTATTTTATAAATGGCAAAGAATGGAAGGTGTATTTTGCCAGAATACATTTTGAATTTATACCACAGGTGTAGCTTTCTATTTATTATAACATTTTTCTTTAAGACCAGGTGCTTCACATGGCAAACTGACACTTTTTGAAATCTTAATCAAATACTTGAAAAGCTTTTCTTCTTGCTTTCATGCAATCAAATTTCATGATACCCTCCAAAATATACTTGATAAAAAATAGCCTTAAAAACAGTGTATTACTTTTAAAGCAAAAGATCGTGCCTGATTTCTTTATAGTATTTATCTGGGAGTCAGGAGGCATGTTAAAATAGAATTTGAATATTTTCTATAAATATACAAGATTAGCATTTCCATCAGTTCTCCCCACCCTTATGATGATGTTAAAAGCTTCCCAAACCTTTGTCCTTAATAATTCTAACACAAGAGTAACAATCTATTTTTTTTTTCTCTCTGTGCCTACTGAGATGTCATAGCTATAAGTTATTTGAGTATACTGGCATATTTTGGTATATTTTACTAATTGTAAAAAATAAGAAAAACTCTTTACTGTTATAATAAAAGAAAAGGGACAAGTTAATTTCCTGACTAACAATCTAAGTTTTATTAACCTAAAGTAATTTTATTTAAAGCAAATCCATAACTAAAATTCGTCTTAAGAGAAACTTATATATTCTAATATGGATTGATAGAGAATGAATATACACTTAAAATCCAATTTGTAAGATGGGCCAACAGCCTAATTTACTTTGCATTTTATGCTCTCTCTCTCACATTGGGGCAGAATGGTTAAAAATTGGGGGAGGGACAGGGTGAACAGGGATTGATTACACTCAGCCTTGAAAAACTCCATAAAGCTATAGATCCTCTTCCCAGAAAAATGCACAAATTCATGATACACATTATAAAGTCCACCATGAAACAGAGTTCATTTAATCCAGGTTAAGAACCTTTCCACTAAAAAGTAGATAAAATTTATCAGTGAAGAATAAAACTGAATTTAATTGATTCCGAGAAAGCATTATTAAGGAGGTTTTCATAATAAACAAGTTAATATTTTATGAGAATATGTCACCTCAATAATATAGAATTGGGTAAAACAAAACAGTTGGTATGACAAAAGATTACAATCAGATTTCTTTGACATACCCTTCTTAAAAAGTGGTGGGTGTTGGAGTGGCTGGAGAGAAGTACCTGAAACTGTTTGAACTGTGTTAATGTAGCCTTGATTCTTGAAGAAAACTGTACAAGTTATAGCTTTTACAATGTGATTGTGAAAACCATGTGTCTGATGCTCCTTTTAACCAGGGTATGGACAGAGGAGTAAAAATAATAAGGATAAAACGTAAATAAATAATAGGGGGAGATAAAGGGTAAAAATTGGGTAGATTGAAATACTGTGGGTCAATGAGAGGGAGGGATAAGGGGTATGGAATGTATGAGTTTTTTTTTCCGTTTTATTTCTTTTTCTGGAGTGAGGCAATGATCACTTTCTCTGGAGTGATGCAATCTTAAAATGATGATGGTGATGAATACACAACTACTTGATAGTATTGTGAACCACTGTATAATATGGCTGGACTGTATGTATATGGATATTTCTCAGTAAAAAAATTCCAATGTTCACTTTGAAAAAGAAAAAAAGTGGTGGGTGGAGTCTAGCTGTCCCTATTTCAAAAGCATATTCCACTGCCTCAAATCCTCTTATTCTTGCTCAGTGCCCAGTACCCAGCAGCCTTGTACACCACAAGTACTCGCACCACTTACAGACACTGGACCACCCAAAGGGATAGGGAGGAGACTTGGCTTTTGCACAGGCCTTTAAAAGGTAGCCAGTATCTGGCTTTCAAACAAGAAACACTGTAGGCTATTCTGTCTTTAAATGTTTTAGCTCTTAGGGCAGTGCAATGGTGGCTCAGTGACAGAATTGTCATCTGCCAGGCCGGAGACCCAGATTCGATTCCTGGAGCCTGCCCATTCCGGAAAAAAAAAAAATAGCACTTTCCTTGGCAAGATGAGAACACTGCACTATCCTTGCAAGTCTCCTGTAAGTGTAAAATTATTTCAAAATAAAATGTTTAATAAGAATGCTTTTATGGGGGCTATTCAGTAGTAGTTTTTGTTTTCTTCATAGACCTGCTCAGACTGAAGACCGAATTTTCTGAAAAATTGCTGGTCTTCTCATTTAAAGGCAAGAAATATTACATTCACATTGCTAGTAAACCTCCCCACCATATTAAAAAAAGAGGTTAAGGAATCATGTGTCTAGAATTCAAAGAAGAAAATCATTCTATCAGTCCCAAGCAAGGTCTTCTCAGAGAAAAGGAACAGCTATGCATACCTGTGACATAATATACCACAGCTGGATGTGCTGGGAGGGAAAGGAGAGACGAGAAGTGGCGGCTAGACAAAGGCAGTATGTACGTATGCCTCATGGAAGATCAAGGCTACAGAAAAACTACTTTTCAAAAGCTGCCCAATTTATTGGGTCATTCATAATAAGATGCCATCAACTGGCAAGAAGTTAAAAGATTTTAAACTGCATTTTCAGTACTTATACTTAGCCACAAAATTTTCTTATACTAATTAAATTAACTACATACAAAATGTCTGGCTATCTAAACTGCATTTTTGTCATTATTTCATGAATTTTCATAATTACTTCCCCCCATGTTCCCTAAAAATATATAGTTTAGTTTGTCTATTTCCTCTGTTTCTTGCTACTTTTGATAAGTACGTCTTCCATGTCTTTTCCTTTCCTTTCATATTTTTTATCATTCCTTCTTTTTTCTCCAAGAGTATGAAGGCAAAACGCAGCATTTCTGTTCTCTTAGTGGTTACCCTAGGATTACAAAATTGATACTTATCAAAGACTAAGGATAATCAAATCTTTACCCTCTTTCAAGATATTACCTTAAAATGTTTTTAATCCATTTATTCCTTTTCCAATGCATTTGCTATTGCTGTTTGTTGATTTAATTCGCTCTTCTTTTTTTTTTTAATACCAGTAGACATTTTTTAATTCTCTTTGACAGAGTCAGTGTTGGTTTATATTTACTCCAAATTTGCCTGTTCTTTGCTATTTGTTTCTTCATGTGTCTCAGACTTTCAATGTAGAATCACTTTTGTTTCTTGTTCGAGGGTGTGAAGTAATTCTTGTATAAGGGTCTTGTAGTGACAATGTGTAACAGCTTTTGCTTGTTTGATACTGTCTCTACTTATCCCACATGCTAGGAATATATATTTTGGGATACATTCTGAATTGACATTTCTTTCAGCACATCAGATAAACCATCTGAAATTTTTAAAAATATCTGGCTAATTTTAGGGACACACCTTGTAGTTATACAGATATAAGGATAATAATCCTTCTTTCAAGGATTAATTTGATGTTATTATACCAGTAATAAATATGCTCTCAATTACTATATGTAGCACTTAGTGAGTAAGCATTAAGTTGTAAGATACTTTTAATTAAACTAAAAAAGCATGTGTAAGAACTCAAATTCTAAATTTGAAAATATATAACACTATAAAAGTAACAACATGAAAATGGTAGCCCCTTGGTTATTGCTCATCAACAAAACATATATTAGAAAAAAAAAATTTTTTTCTCATAAGAAGGTACAGAAAGGAGAACGAGGAAAGTTGTTGCAGCATTTCCTAGGCATACATAAAATTCCATCAATAGATACTTAACCTATTTAAGTTGGATGACAATAAGTCATTCTCTAGCTAAATAAAAATAACATTGACCTCAACTCATAACAGAAAAGTTAAAGTATTGGCATAAAATTGAGTAACAAAATAAACTTAAATTGAAAAGAGTACTACACTAATAGTACCTCCCAAGAAACAAAGTAATTTTATAATCTACAAGTGTTTTGTAGCAAAAAATAAGAAGGTTGGCTATATTATTACTATTTTTTGACATGGGCTGCCACTGGGAATCAATCCCGGGTCTCTGGCATGGCAGGCAAGAACTCTGTCACTGAGCCACCATTGCCCACCCTATATTATTTTTAAATGTGCACTTGAAATAAGTTTTAAAGGATGGTATGGTTAAAACCTGGCCTGTTATTTACTATAATTTATGTTTCGTTGGTAGTTCCCATTGGTAAATAAGCTAGAAATAAAGGCAGAATTTAGGTAAATTAGAATAGTATTCAAAGTAGCATTCAAAATAGTATTCAAAATGAGCTTGGTATATCAGAAAACCTGCATGAAATAAATTAAATAATTAAGGCACAGTTGCATTATCAACCATTTAGGCATATATGAAGTATTTCAAGGTACTACTATATAAAGTGAACAAAGCACTTTTAACTATACAACCACCTTCAACATACTTAAATCTTTTAAACTTTTTAAATCATTTTTATTTAGCTACGAACTGACATCAAAGTATTCATATTTATTGAAGTCTGTTCTTTCATTTTGCAAATATAAGATTCAGCTTTCACAATTAATAGCTAGCCATGTGATATAAATGAAAAACAAAAGGTGGGAGAAAAAAACCTTATGATAGCAAGTCACCATTCTTGCTGTGTTTTAAGCAAGCACATTACTAGGGTTCATAAATAGAAAATTAGTTTAGAAACTCTGAGGTAAGCTTCTTATTTTATTCTTCACTGCTTGACTCATACTGGATATCCATGCTCAGTTATGACATCCACATCTGAAAGGGGATGTGGAGAAATCAAAAGGAAAGTAGTCCACAATGGTGATGAAAGGGTTGGAAAAAAAGAAGAAAGATCAAAAGGAGAGAAATGTTACCATTATGAAGGAAAAGCTGAGGGGGATACTTTTTAATGTTCTTGAAATATACGGGTTATTATATTGAGAATGGTAACCAGCTGGTTTCCATCTCTATTTAGGCCAAATCAGAAGAAAATGCCTTAAATCAAAGCAATGGCAGATTTAGGTTACTAAGAGAAATTGTGGAGTCCTTTCCAGAATTATTTAAAAACTAGGCAGATATTTAATTTATCTAGGGTGTTAAAGTTATGACAGTGAGAACTGTAATCTGACTTACAAGATCCTTTTAACCCTAATTCTGACATATTCTTTATAAAGATACATATACTAAAATGCATAGGGAGAATTATTAGATATTATTGAGCATAGACTAATGAAAAGAATACTGCTTTAGATCAAACCATAATGTGACATTGAGCAAGATTTTTAACCTTGGCATACTAAAACTCTCTCATCTCAAGAAAGGGATTATCATAGCCATTTTATAAAAGTGTTGTGATGATAAAACGGGATAATGTCTGTAAAAGATCTGATACAACTTCTTAGACAATAAATGCTCAGTTAATGTGAGCGCCCTTCCATTCCCTGACAGATGCAACATGTGGGATTTTGAATTTTCCAAAAGGTATAGAGATAGAATCCCAGGGAAGTTACCTAGATTCCTACTCATCTTATTCATACAACTGAAAAAAAGAGAAACTATAAGAACTAAGCATCGAAAAAGAACTCTCTCCAGTCTATAATTTCCCATCCTCTCATTCTCTCTCTCTCCCCTTTCTAACACTTTTTCCATGGTATTCACAGTTCGGAGTCTTATTTTGAATATCTCCATGTTACTGTATCACAGGCAATTACGGCAGTCCACAGGCCTGCACATTTTCTTTTACTGATTTTCATGTCTCCTTTTCAAGTGGTCCACAGTAGGGTCAATGCCAGTATACCTGGATGACTTCCGAGGTGTTTTAGTACTCAACAAACAGAATTTAGGGTCAGATATCTCCAGAAGCAAATAACTCTGAACTGACTCCCAGGAACTGGGCTACGTGGCTAAAGAGTCTCTTTACTGACAATTAAATGAAAGAAGAGCTGGCAATGTTAGTCACTCTCAAGTCTTCTAATCTGCTATCTGTTGCCTGGTAACTGAGTTTACCTCTGCACCCTGACCACTTCTCAGATGCTGCAGTAAAATTACTCTAGCATGCAAATCACCTAGTTATTTTCACATCAAGAGGGGGGAAGAGTTTCCTTCACAGCTAAGAAATAATCATTTTAAAAGCTAAGTTTTCCTGAGAGTCACATAAAGTATCCAAAAATGTATTATCAAACTGAGTGAGTGTCATTCCATCAAAATAAAAAGTTGTTTTTCTTCAATGGAACCAAAATAAATGACATTTTAAGACAAAACAGTATTAAAATGTTTCAAAATATATGCAGAATATTCTTACATTGCAAAAAAAAAAAAGCCACTGAATTTAGTTTCTCTGAAATTAGAAAAGATAATAAATAGACCATGTGTTATCAAACTCATATAAAATTTCTCTGAAAGAAAAACTAGATTAGTATAGACATCTAGAGAAATGAGAAAATATAATTGATTTGATAGATAATGAGGTGATTTATTCCTTAAAAAATAACATCCTGTTTTTATAGGCAAATGCATTTTGTTGTATCAACATTGTTGCTACCTCTAAAAAACAGTTTACTGTTTCATCAATAGATAGAGCATCTAGACCTAGCTGATATATATAGAACACTGTACTCCAAAACAGCAGGATATACATTCTTCTCAAATGCTCATGGAACATTCTCCAGGATAGACCACATATTGGGGCACAAAACATGTGTCAATAAATTTGGAAAGATTGAAATCATACAAAGCGTCTTCTCTGACCATATGGAATGAAGGTGCAAATCCATAACAGGCAGGGAACTGGGAAAATCCACAAATACATGGAAGTTAAATAACAATCTCTTATACAGTTGGTAAATATCTTGAAACAAATGAAAATCATAACATATGAAAACTTAAGAGCTGCCACAAGAGCAGTGCTGAGAGAGAAATTCATAGCTCTTAACACCCATGTTAAAAAAGAAAAGAGTAAAAATCAAGGTCCTAACATACACCTAGAGCAACTCAAAAAAGAACACCAAACTACCCTCAAGCAAGCAGAAACAGCAAAGATTAGAGAGGAAAAAATGAAACTGAGAACAAAGAGAGGGGGAGAGAGGGAGAGAGAGAATTAATAAAACCAAAATTTGTTTCTTTGAATTCACAAAATTGGCAAACCCTTGGCTAGGCTTACAGAAAAAGAAAAAAGACAAAAATAAATAAAATTAGAAAAATCAGAGGGGGGAAATTACTACTGACCACACAAATATAAAGAATCCTAGGGTGTGATGATGAACAACTGCATGCAGGCAAATGAGACAATGTAGATGAAATGTAAAACTACACTGAATCTAGAAGAAGACTTCAATAGACCAATGACAAGTAAAGAGATTGAATCAGTCATTGTTCTAGTTTGCTAGCTGCTGGAATGCAGTATACCAGAAACTGAATGGCTTTTTAAAAGAGGAATTTAATAAGCTGCTAGTTTACAGTTCTAAGGCTGAGAAAATGTCCAATTAAAACAAGTCTATAGAAATGCCCAGCCAAAGGCATCCAGAGAAAGATACCTTGGTTCAAGAAGGCCAATGAAGTTCAGGGTTTCTCTCTCAAGTGGAAGGGCACATGGCAAACACAGTCAGGGCTTCTCTCTCATCTGGTAGGGCACGTGTAGAACACGGCATCATCTGCTAGCTTTCTCTCCTGGCTTCTGGTTTCATGAAGCTCCCCGGGAGGCTACCAAAAGGGACTCTCTCCAAAATGTTTCCTCTTTTAAAGGATTCCAGCACGCAACTCCACCTTCAGTGGGTGGAGACACACCTCCATGGAAATCATCTAATCAGAAGTTACCACCCACAATTGGGTGGGTCACATCTTCATGGAAACAATCAAAATGCTCCTACGCAGCAATATTAAATAAGGATCAAAGGGCATGGCTTTTCTGGGGTCCACCACAGATTCAGACCAGCACTGTCATCAAAAACCTTCCAATGATGAGAAGCCCAGCACCAAATGGCTTCACAAATGAATTTAACCAACCATTCCAAGAAGAATTTTAACAGCCATGCTCAAACACTTGCAGAAAAATTTAAGAGGAGGGTATATTATCTGAATCATTATATGAGGCCCCCATCCCCCAATATCAAAGGCAGATAAAGATTCTACAAGAAAAGAAAATTACAGACCAATTTCTCATACAAAGAAATGCAAAAATCCTCAACAAAATACATGCAAATCAAATCCAATAATATATTAAAGAATTATACATGGTCAAGCAGATTTTATCCCAGATATGCAGGGCTGATTCAACACAAGAAAATCAATTAATACAGTTCACCATATCAACAAAACTAAGGTAAACAAACAAACAAAAAATGGTCATCTCAATTGATGCAAAAAAAGGCATTTGATAAAATTCAACATTCTTTTTTGTTAAAAACACTTAGAAAATAGTAATAAAAGGAAACTTTCTCAACATAATAAAGGGCATAGATGAAAAACCCACAGCTAATATCACACTCAATGGTGAAAGACTAAAATCTTTCCCTCTAAGATGTAGAACAAGACAATGATTTCCAGTGTCACCACTGTTATTCAAACCACTATACTGGGAGATCTAGCCAGAGCAATTAGGTAAGAAAACAAAATAAAAGTAAAAGGCATCCAACCTGGAAGGGAAAAAGTAAAGTTTTCACTGTTTGTAGATGACACAATCCTATATGTAGAAAGTCCAAAAAAATCGACAACAAAGCAAGGAGCATTAATAAGAATATTCAGCAAAGTGGCAGAGTACAAGATCAACATACAAAAATCCGTACTGTTTTTATATACTAGTAATTAGCAAGCTGAGACAGGAATCAAGAAAAATTTGATTTACAAAAGTAACTAAAAGAATCATATTTAGGAATAAATTTAAACAAGGATGTAAAGGACCTGTACAAAGAAAATTACAAAACATTGATAAAAAGAAAGCCCAAATCAATGGAAGGACATTCCATGTTTATAGATTAGAAGACTAAATATCATCAATATGTTATTCCTACCCAAAGTGATTTACAGGTTTAATGTAATCACAAACAAAATTCCAATGGCCTACTCTGCAGAAACGGAAAAGCCTATTATAAAGCTTATTTGGAAGAGTAAGGAGCCCCAGATAGCCAAAAACACCTTAAAAAGGAGGAACAAAGTTGGAAGACTCACATCTCCTAACTTGGAAGCATATTACAAAGCTACAGTGGTCAAAACAGCATGGTACTAGTATCAGGATAGACACATTAAATAAAGGAATGGAATTGAGAATTCAAAAATAGACCCTCACATTTATTGCCAATCGATTTTTTTTCAAGCTACTAAATTTATTTTAACACTTGTTCCCTCTATTATTTATTTATTTTTAATTCATATGTTTTACTCGTCTGTCAATAAGTTAGATAAAAGGAGAATCAGACACAAGGCTTTCACAATCACACAGTCACACTGTGAAACCTATATCATTATACAATCATTTTCAAGAAACATGGCTCCTGGAGCACAGCTCTTCATTTTCAGGCACTTCCCTCCAGCCTCTCCGTTACACCTTAACTAAACAGGTGATATCTAGTTACTGTGTAATAACCTCCAGGACAACCTCTAGAATGTGTTTGGTACCTCTCAGCCATTGACACTTTATTTTGTCTCATTTCACTCTTCCCCCTTTTGGTCAAGAAGGCTTTCTCAGTTCCCTGATGCCGAGTTCCAGCTCATTCCAGGATTACTGTCCCATATTGCCAGGAAGGTCCACACCCCTGGAAGTCATATCCCACGTAGAGAGGGGGAGGGCAGTGAGTTTGCTTGTCATGTTGGCTGAAAGAGAGGCCACATCTGAACAACAGAAGAAGCTCTCTTGGGGGTGACTCTTAGGTCTAATTTTAAGTAGGCTTAGCCTATCTTTTGCAGGGTTAAGTTTCATATGAACAAACCCCAAGATGGGGGACTCAGCCTATTCCTTTGATTGTCCCCACTGCCTGTGAGACTATCAAGAATTCTCCACTTGGAGAAGTTGAATTTTCCCCCTTTCTCACCATTCCTCCAAGGGGACTTAGCAAATACTTTTTATTCACTGCTCAAATTACTCTGGGATTTATCAGGGCATCACTCTGGACAAACCTACAAAATCTCAAGCTCTACTCATGGTTCCAAGTACTATGGTGTTCAGTTAAGCAGTCCACATAAGTTATATTAGGAAATGCACTAGTCAAAATATAAATTTTGTACCAAATAAACATTTTTTCTTTAATCTCACACATAAGTTAAAGTTTTAAAATATTAATTACCATCTATTTTCAACACCCTGCAGTACTGACATTCCTTTGTTCTTCCTCATGCAAAAACATTTTTAAATTTTCACATTTAATCACTATCATTATATACTCTAGGCATTCCTAGATTATACCATCTCAGTTTGTGTGCCCCCAGCCCTTCTCTTTCTATCATTCTCACACTCAGCTTCATTCCGTGTAATACAATAACTGTTATTGTATTACAGTTAGTATTGTGCTATCCATTTCTGAATTTTTACAATCAGGCCCTTTGCAGAATCTGTATCCCTTTAGCTTCAATTACTCACTATCTACCCTATTTCTATCTTCTGATGGTCTTTTTTACCAATGAAATTCTCCAAGTTCATTTGCTAAAGTCAGTTCATATCAGTGAGACCATACAGTATTTGTCCTTTTGTTTCTGACTAATCTCACTCAGCATAATGTCCTTAAGGTCCATCCACGTTGTTACATACTTCATAACTTTATTCTGTCTTACAGCTGCATAATATTCCATCATAGGTATATACCACAGTTTGTTTAGCCACTCTTCTGTTGATGGACATTTGGGCTGTTTCCATCTGTTTGCAATTGTAAATAATGCTGCTATAAACATTGGTGTGTCCGTTTGTGTTCTTGTCCTCATATCCTCTGAGTAGATACTTGGCAATAGAATTGCCAGGTCATATGGCAATTCTATACTTAGCTTCCTGAAGAACCGCCACACTGCTTTCCACAGTGGTTATGCCATTTGACATTCCCACCAACAGTGGATAAGTGTGCCTCTTTCTCCACATCCTCTCCAGCACTTTTCACTTTCTGTTTTATTGATAATGGCCATTCTGGTGGGTGTGAGATGATATCTCATTGTGGTTTTGATTTGCATTTCCCTAATAGCCAGGGAAGTTAGGCATCTTTTCATGTGCCTTTTGGCCATTTGTATTTCCTCTTCTGAGAACTGTCTGTTCAAGTCTTTTGCCCATTTTGTAATTGGGTTCTCTGTCTTTTTTTTGTTGAGTTGAATAATCTCTTTATATATTGGATACTAGACCGTTATCTGATACATCGTTTCCAAATACTGTCTCCCTTGTGTAGGCTGTCTTGTTACTTTCTTGATGAAGATCTTTGATACACAAAGTGTTTAATTTTGAGGAGTTCCTATTTATTTATTTATTTCTTCAATGTTCGTGCTTTGGATGAAAGGTCTAGGTAACCACCTCCTATTATAAGATTGATAAGATATTTTCCTACATTTTCTACTAACAACTGATTTTTGACAGCACTGTCAAGTCACTCAATTGGGAAAGAAGAGTCTCTTTGACATACAGTATTGGGAAAGCTGGGTATTCATATGCAAAAAAAATGAAAGGGGGTCCCTCTCTCTTACCATACACAAAACTTAACTGAAAATGGACCAAGATCTAAATATAAGAGCCAGGACTATAAAACTTCTGGAAGAAAATAAAGGAAAGTTTCTTCAGGATCTTGTGTTAGGCAATGGTTTCTTATACTTTACACCAAAAGCCAAGCAACGAAAGAAAAATAGATGAAAACTTCTGCGTATCAAAGGACTTTGTCATGAATGTTAAAAGACAATTACTCAGTGGGAGAAAATATTTGGAAACCACATGTCCAATAAAGGTTCAATATCTAGAATATATAAAGAAATCATACAACTCAACACTAAAAAGACAAACAACCCAATTCAAAAATGGGCAAAAGACAGTTTTCCAAAAAGCATATACAAATGGCTAAAAAAGCACATGAAAAGATGTTCAAAATCGGTAGCTATTAAGGAAATGCAAGTCAAAACCATAGCTGAGATATCATTTCACAATCTGCTAGTATGACTGCTTAAAAAAAAAAAACAGAAAATTACAAGTGTTGGAAAAGATGTGGAGAAATAGAAACACGTATTCATTGCTGATGGCAATGCAAACTGGTGTGGTCACCATGGAAGATAATTTAGCAATTCCTCAGGAAGCTAAAAATACAATTGCCGTATGACCCAGCAATCCTGCTACCAGGTATACACCCAGACAACTTGAATGCAGGGACTCAAACAGATACCCGCACACCAATGTTCATTGTGGCATTATTCACAATTGCCGAAAGATGGAAGCAACCCAATTGTCCATTAACTAATGGATGGATAAACAAAATATGGTATATACATATGATGGACTATTATTCAGCTATAAGAAGGAATGAAAACCTGGTGGATGCAACAACATGGATGTTATGCTTGGTGACATAAACCAGGCACTAATGGACAATTATACCACTCTGTTGTATATAGGAACGCTGCAGTTTTTACATGACTTTTCTTTAAACCTACAACCTCCCTAAATTAAAAAAAAAAAAATTTTTTTTTAAAATATGTTAGAAAGTAATAAGGTTAGTGTCAGAAAGTGAGAAGAGCTATGGAAAAAGAAAAGGAGCACTGGAAAGGGGGCAGTTACAAGTTTATGATTTAAAAATGGGTACCCAGGGTAGGCTATATTTAAAAAGCTAATTTTGAGCAAGGACTTGAAGATGTTAAGAGGTTTATCCATGCAGATATCGAAGGGAAGAGTGTTCTGGCAAAGGGAATAGCGAGCACAAAGTCACTAAGGTGGGACTGGGAATGGCATGTTCCAGGGTCACAGCAAGGAGGCATGCGGGGAAGGGGACAAGATGGCATCAGTGGGGCCAGATCATGTGCAGCCTCTTGACAGGACTTTTGCTTTATTATTATCATTTTTTATTTTTTTATTTTTTGCATGACATGAGAAGAACCATTTTGAACAGAAGAGTGACACGATTTTAAGTTTTAAAAAGATCCTTAGATGCTGTTTTGAGAATAGACTATGGAGATCAAAGGTAGGGAGACCAAAATGAAGGTTACATAGGCAACTAATTTAGCAGTAGGTCAGGAAAGAGATGATGGTGGTAGTTGTAGTGGAAGTTTAGCAAAAAGTAACCTGAATCTGGATATATTTTAAAGGCAGAAACAACAGACTTTCCTAACAGAGTGGATACAGGCTATGAGAGGAAGAGGGGAGTACAGAATCAAAGAAAAAATTTTAATGGTAAAGGGTAAAGTGATTTAAATATTTTGGGAGGTGATTTTCTGACTATATAGAGAATCATTAGAATCTGACAGTCTTCCAAAAGTTACATGCCCTGGATCCAAAATAAGTAATAGTCCACTCTGTGCAGCTTTCAAGGAGGCTCTAGCACGTGGAGGAGAACTGACAATATGAGACATATAGCCATAAATGAAACAGCCTTCAGATCTGAATATAAATTTCCCCAGAAAATGATTATTTTGAACTAGGCAGAACTCTCTTTTCACTTGTAAACAAAAGCAACCCCAGGTCTCAGAATGGCACTTGTTTTTACCTTAATGCCATGTGGAGAAAGGATTAAACCTGCACTTTTATCTTTAACTGAGCTTATTTGCATAGTTTGATTCTGATGTGAGGAGCAAAACATAGAGAGAAATTAGGACATTTGGAGGGCAATTGTTTAAAGCTCCAATATTTATGAGTTCACCATATCTCAGAACTACAGATTTTTAGAGACAGTTATGTTTTAGAACATTTAAAAACTAGGATAGGGCAGGCCACAGTGGCTCAGCAGGCAGATTTCTCACCTGCCGTGCCAGAACCCGAGTTTTATTCCCGGTGCCTGCCCATGCATAAATAAAATAAAATAAAATAAAATAAAATAACTAGGATACTTTGACAAGACTCATTCACACATCTGTCAATAAAATTCCTATCATTTTAATAAAAGGTCAAAAATCTTAATGACATATATGTAGGTTAATTTTTTATTTCCTTACTTGGAGACACGGCAAAAGCTAAAAACTCATCACTAACTGACAATTATGAAGGCCAATGAAGAGGACAATTTTGGAATTTACAGGCTATGGAAATTATTAAGACCTTGCCTGGGTTTTTGACTCACATCAGGTCTCTGGCAGAAGTCCAAGATATGCAAACTGTTCATTAAGGCAGGAGGGACAAAAAGCAAGGAGCTTAAGCTATGAATACAGAGACATTCTGAACTCCCAGACTATTTGTGGTCCTGTGTCTCTGCCCCTTGAAGAAGACAATAAACACCTTGCTCTTTGGCATCTACCTGAAATAACTGTTTGAAGCACACACACACACACACACACACACACACACATACACACACCATTGAGCACAAGTTCAAACAATTATTCCTTTTCCTCTTTTACTCGGGTGAATGAAAAATAGAGGGATTATAATTAAGGGATCATATTTTAATAAATTCAGCAAAAGAAGACTTGGGAGAAATATCAGTACTAACCAAATCTAACTCAAGTCTTAGAATCTTGTGTGTGGCTGCAATTCCACCCCCAAGGACTATTTCTATTATCATATTGCTGCTGTCTCAGCTGTTGCTGCCACTACAACTTGAGCAACTAGGTGAAACGACGCCAGAAGCAGAAGGCGAATTTGTGCTATTTTCAGAGAAGACACAGACCCAAAGACTGCTGACTTAAGGTATACCAAGTTCACAGTGAGAAACAGGAAAGAGCCCTAATGTCACTGGGACAACAATCAAGTGTGTAACTCATATGGGGAGACATAAAGTGTTTTTCTAATGCAACTTCTTTGAACTAATTCTGGAATTTGTTCTATATAATAAAAACTTTCTAGCTTACAGTCTGAAATCTGAATTCTCTGGAATTTCCAGAAAATTGTGTTTAAGGTAGTAACTTCTAGTATCTATTTGGGATTTCAGACTTGAATGAATTCACAAAAAAATGCATATTTTATTATTTATATAACAGATGTTTCTATATATATTAAAATATATGGTAGATGTATCTTCTATTATTATATTATATATCAATATATATATTATCATATCACATACATACACATTAGAATTTCCCAACATACCCTTTGCAGCACATTTGAAAAACTCTACCATGGTGGCAGATAATATCATTATTTCTCCCTTTTTTACACAAGCTGACTCAATGAAAACTACAACAAACTTAAGAGAGCAAATATTGAACACCAAGAAATAAATTCAAAATCTATCCTAAAAACTGGAATATCATTTGGCTAGGTGTGAGCATATTTCTAAAGAGATTTATACAAGTTGATGAAATGCTGTCTTAAACTGAAGCATTTTTTCAACTGAAAAAATTAAATTGAAATTATAAAAATATTGATTTACGGTGAAATGTTCGTTCTCTAAAGTTTTGTATCAGCATGTAACAAACCTTTATCTTGACCTAGAAAAGAAATTATCTAGAATGCATTTATAATGGCTATCACAGTGAAATGGACTTTCACTCTCTGGCATGACATCTCCTCAGTTCATGCTTCATTCTATGTTTATAAGAAGTAGCACCTGAATACTAAATATTTTTCAGGGTGAAGAGACAGTATGATTTTTTATTTGTAATAAAACAACAATATTATCATTTGCACTCAATATACTTTTCATCTCATTCCATTTTCCTATTCAGAAAGAAAAGTTCGTTTTTCTCCTTAGGTAAAGCAGACATTTACCTTCGTGGTGCTGGATTTGAGAGGTCACATGAAAACCTTTGTCAAAACATCTACCCCCCCACCCTACTATGAAGTCTTCATCTCCACTATTATCTTGGTGTAAGTCCTTGAACTTCCTTAAAATGCAAATATCTTTTGAAAATGAAACTCATTTTGCAGCTTCAGACACTTATGCTTCACTGTCTATGAATTTATCAGCACTTTTCATATGAGTAGAGTTTTGTAGGAAAGGATATAGTCACCAATTCCTAGGGGATAGAGGCAAGCTTGAGGGAAGCCTGGGGTAGCCAACAATTAACTCTGACCTACTTGAAAAACTGTCCAAGAATGACCCAGGAGGACTAAGATTGTTTGTAGTTACTTTAAATGTCTCACTGTACAAGTATACTTCTATTTAAAGACTTTAAAATTAACTGTTTCTAACTCACTGTTTTAGTTTTTTAAAAAGTGCTGCCAGAATGCAATATACCAGAAATGAAACGGCTTTTCAAAAGCAGATTTATTAAGGTGCAAGTTTACAGTTGTAAGGTTGTGCAAATGTCCAATTAAGGCACCAACAAGAAGTTACCTTCACTCAAGAAAAGCTGATACTGTCACGTGGGAAGGCACATGGCTGGCATCAGCTGGTCCCTTGTTTATGGGCTCTACTGCTTTCAATCTCTGTTTCCTGTGGGGGTTCCACACTTACTTCACTTCTCCAGGGCTGGGTTTCATCTCTTGGCTTCCCTTGGCTCTTGCCCAGGTTCTGGCTTGCTTAGCATCTCACAGGAAGGCATATGGTGATGTCTGCTGGGCTCTGCATTTCCAAACTTCTGGGTCTCACGTTGGCTCTGATCTCAAAGCATCTGCATCTGAGGTTTTTCCAAAATGTTTCCCCTTTCAAAAGACTCCAGTAAACTAATCAAGACCCACCTTGAATGGTGTGGTAGTTAGGTTCAGGTGTCAAGTAGGTGAAGGTGCCTAGTTCTATTGTGGACATGAGGCAATGATATGTGAACTTCAGCTGTTCCTGATTACATCTGCAGTCGGCTAGGAGGCATGCCTGCTACAACGAATGATGTTTGATTTAACTGGCTGGTGCTTAAATGAGAGAGCTCAACGTAGCACAGCCCTAGTAGCTCAGCATACCTCATCTCAGCACTCACAGCTCAGCCTAGGCCTTTGGAGATGCAGAAAGGAATCACCCCAGGGAAAGTGGTTGGAACCCAGAGGCCTGGAGAGAAGGCCAGCAGAGATCACCCTGTGCCTTCCCATGTAAGAAAGAACCTCAGTTGAAAGTTAGCTGCCTTTCCTCTGAAGAACTATACATTAACCAAATAAATCTCCTTCTATTGAAAGCCAATCAGTCCCTGGTGTATTGCATTCCGGCAGCTAGTAAACTAGAACAAATGGGTAGAGTCATATCTCCAAAAAAGGTGACACCCACAAATGAGTGTGTCACATCTCCATGGAAGTAATCTAACCAAAAGGTCACACCCATAACTGGGTGTGTCACACCTCCATGGAAACAATCCAATCAGAGTTTCCCATACTAAACAATAGGTCTGGCACCACAAGATTGGATCAGAATTGAAACATGGCTTTTCTGGGGCATGTAATTGTTTCAAACCGGCAAACTCACATAAACATAATTATCAGCAAATACTATATGCCATTATTTTTTCACCTCAAATTAGATCATTTGAAAGTTTAAAGTGCATTCAAACATGAAGGCGCTAGCTATCAGTTGCAAAAGACTCTTCTGTTTCTCTAATTATAAAATTGCAAAAACTGAAATCTCTGTTGATACTTGTAAAATTTTAAATTTAAAATTATCTGGTAATCTAATTATATAGAAAATGATACAGAAAATATTTACCTACCATCATTAATATTTCACAGTATTTGTTTCCACATCTTAACAAAATTGAAATGTCACATATGTATAAACCCTTATTCTTTATCTTTTCTCCTCCTTTCTCACCTAGAGATAACTATTTTCCTTGAAATTGATAGGTATAATTCCTATACATGCTTTTAGACTTTTCTACACACATATGCATCCATAACAATATAAACAACAAAATTCACACAGTGGTATTATAGTATAAGCATGCTTTTGAAACTTTTATTATTCACTCTAATTTTTTCAGATTTAAGGCTGATAAATATAAATACTAAATAGATATCATCATTTTAATTGCTGGAAACTTTTCACCAAATAACTAGTTAACTAATTATTATCCTACTGAGGGATAGGTATATTGTCTTTGCTTTTTATCTCCTTTACAGAGTCCTGAATCTTTGAACATGTTTCCTTACACACAATTGTAAGAGTTTCCTTTAATTGTAACCAGAAGGAAAACCCTTAAGTATAGATACAAAATGGATGGATGTTAATTAATAGTAAAATTATAAAAATGTGCTATTATCAAATGTAACAAATGTTCCACCCCAATGCAAGCTCTTAATTATAGAGTGGTGTATGGGAATCCTGTATCTTGTGCATGATTGTTCTGTAAACTTCTCTAATAAAGAAAAAAGAGAAAGAGATGAAGAGACACAGGAGGCAGAGGGGAGAATGCCATGCGACAACTGAGGCAGAGAATGCCATGGATTGAAAACAAGCCACTGCCAGAAGTCCAGAGAAAGGCAGTGAACAGATTCTTGCCTACAGACTTCAGAGTACACATAGCCCTCATGCCACCCTGACATCAGACTTCTAGCTTCCAGAAATGTGAGACAAAAAATTCCTAGCCAGGACTGGGACAGTTCTCCTTTATTTCACAGATTTGAAACAAGGTATTGCTAATAAGGCAAGCCTGTTCCAAAGTCCCTTACCCAACTTTTTCTTCCCAAATTCATCAATTACATTAAACCATTTCATTTTCATTGAAGCAGAAATAGCAGAGAGAAGCTGGTAAATACACTAATTTACACTAATTAAAATTCCTTCATATTCAAGGAAATATTAAGAATGGGTTAGAATTTTTTCTCTAATAATTTTGCAATTTATTTCTGAGCTGGTTCCCTCATTTACAAAATGGAGATAATTTTATAACTTTTTTTATTTTATAACTCTTAAAAGAGATGTGAAGATTAATGAGAATGCATATATAAAAAATTTTTCCATGCCAAAGAAATTTAAAAATGCCTTATCATTTTATTAAATTAAGGTAATAGACTCTAGGCACAGCTTACTGAATATTACTTTATTTATGCTTTTACCAAAACAATTATAACTACTTTTTCTACAAAATGTACAGCTCAATAAAGTTTCATGCTATCCTCCTCAACTGAACTAAGTCAACTAGCCAGAATTGGAGATTCTGAAGAATTAATTTCAAAATCATGCAAAAAATTATATACATATATACATATACAATGGTAGAAGTTTTTATCAACTGAAACTATACAATTAAAAGGTAATATCTTTTACCTTTTGTTATTAGGTTATTTTGCACATAAATTTTCAATACTATCCTAATTTTTCTTTTCAAAACAGCTTTGGCCAAATATAAATATTCTTCTATTTAATTCTTTTTGCTTTAATTTCTTTAACAATGCAATGTCAACACTGTTTGTTTTTTTTCAGCCTTTCACATTACAAATCTATTTTTCATTCATTTTATTCTATTTCACATTTAGCTATAAAGACTTCCCATTCACCCCAGGGTTCTTAATTTTCAAAAGACCCAGTCCTGGGAAAATGTAAAAACAGTAATGTATTAAAGCACTCTTTAATTTAATAAACTTAAGATATGTGATTGGGAACGAAACATATAGAAAATGAAAATAAACCAATTAAAAATTCTGAAGATTAGGGGGTGCAAGGGTAGTGGGTAGTTCAATCGTAAAATTCTCACCTGCCATGCAGGAGACCCAGGTTCAGTTCCACAAAACAAACAAAGAAACCAACAAAAATAAACAAACAAAATTCAACAAATGGTGCTGCAATAACAGGATGCTCATACAGAAAAAGAAAGAAATGTGAGCCCACCATAGAGCACGCGCGCGCGCGCACACACACACACACACACACACACACAAATTCTGCAGATAGAAATTGGAAGGGAAAGGTCTCAGATTGAATCGAATTGAATTTTGTATAATGCTAGCTACACTATTTTTGTAGAAATTGATGGTCAAAAAAGATAAATGCACATGATAATTCTAGAAGAATACACAGGTAATATTCATAGGTAACAGTGATTACCTTTGAAAAGAGACAGGGTTTAATGAGGCATCTTTAAGTTTTCACTTTATAATTTTGGCCTTTTGAATCTTTTTCATGAAGATGAAACATTCATCATAATAGGAAGTCTATTTTAAAATATGTGTTTGTAAATGTATTGCTCTGCATCAAACATTGCTTCAAAAAAGGAACAGGTCCTATTTACAATATACTTGGAGAGATTTGAAAAATGGATGTCAAAGCTGGGGAATTATTTTCTCTGGATTTTTAAAGAATTGTGGTACCATGAATTTCTGTGTGTGGTTTGTTTTTCATATGCTTTATGGCAGGGTCACATTTCATTCTTTTTCCATGTGCGCATCCTATTATTACAGTACTATTTGTTGAATTTGGGTTTTTTTTTTTGTTTTTTGGGGGGGGAGTGGGCAGAAGTGCATGGGCCAGAATCGAACTGGGGTCTCCCTCATGACGGGCGAGAATTGATACCATGGATATTTGCATTTAATTTTGCAGAACACAGTCCCAGAGCTCACTTTTAAATGTATGTTTGTGTGTCTTGTATATCCATCCTTATCAACTTCTAGCACAGAACTTCAGAATCTTGGAAAACATTACTTAGGTGGAAACCCGTAGAGGTTGGGGAGTAGAGAACTGAAGAATAAAGTGTGCAGGTGGGCAGAGAGGAGGGGAATATGAGCGTAATTTCTTGGAGAGCCTTTTTTTCCCCTTTTGTATTGGAGTCAGATGCGTTTGAAAAACACTTTTTCCCACAGTATAAATATTTCCTTTTATACTGCCCTATTTTCTAACTGTACTCACAATTGTGCAGCTTCTTTTTAAACTTAATTGACTAATAGTTAGTTGTGAGCATGTCTTGTTTCCCTATTGAGACTGTAAATAGCTTGTGAGCAGGGATCATGACCCAATAGTTTCAAAACTTACTCAATTTAATACTGTGCTAGGTATATAATAGATGGTAAGTAAAATATTTTGAATGAATGGCTAAATCCATACTAGAAATTATAGAAGACCTGTATATGACCAGCAGCTTTTTCCAATAGTACACCCTAAAACCTTTGGTTTGTGATGGGTAAGGAGAAATGTTAAGGCTTTAACATAAGCAAAAGAGAGATGTCCTTTCAACAGAATACTGGAAATTCCGGAGTTACCTGAGTTTTGAAGAGATTTCCCTTTATCTTGGACTAGACTATTTTCAAACTTTGTAGAGACAAAAGTTAACTTGTAGGAAAAAAAAGTTAATTAGTAGAGAATGACAGAAATGTTGCAAATGATCTTGTCTATGGGCATGCATATGAATTTTATCCTTTGTAGATAAGCCAGTTTGGGGTCCATTTGCAATTTCATTTCAATCTTCCTTATCTATAAATTAGTGTCTGTTCTTTGGATTCTCATTTGAATAGGTTGTAAGTAAGTTGCAGTCATTTATAAAGAGTTGAATAAAACTAATGATATGTGTTCACTTAAGAAAAAAAAAAAAGGAACAAGCCCTTACGCATTTCTAAGCCATTAATGTAACTAAAGCTCTCTTGACCTAAATAGTTCCCAAGCAGTGTCTAGTGGCTGCTAATAGGTTTAATCTACTTATAACAAATCAATTTTAAATGTATTATCTAAAAAAAATCCTGCTGTGCCTACTAATAACTGAATACAGTGTTTGGCATTTGCATGGCTGATCATTTTTTTTAAATGGTCCAAAACACTCTTAAACTACTCCTTATAACATTTATTTATTCTCATCAATGTTTTCCTATCTCTAAAGAAGACATTTTAAAATAATAATGATGTTATAGGAAAAACTTTATATTGCTGGAGAAGCATTAACTCCTCTCTTTTTCTCACCAAAAATCCCCATGGGTTTTGCCTTCAAAACATTTTAAAATATAACCATTTACCTCTATTAAAGGACTACCCTATCCCAAATCACTATTATCTCCTGTTTGGATTATTGTAATAGCTTCCTAACTGCTATTTTTTGCTCTGCCTTTGGCCCTACATATTCTATTTTCCATATGATAACTAGCATGATCATTTGAAAACATGTTACTTAAATCTCACACCTTTAAAAAATCTCAAGGAATCTACACTAAAAAAAAAAAAAAAAGGTCACAGGCCACAAAAATCAGCAGACAAAAATCAAAAATCAATCATATTTCTTTATGCTAGTATCAAACATGTGGAAACAAATTTAAAACACAATACCATTTACAATCACTCCACTAAAATAAAAAGGGGGATGCAAGGGTTGTTCAGTGGTGGAATTCTCACCTGCCATGCAGGTGACTCGGGTTCGATTCCACGCACATCCCAAAAAAACAAACAAACAAAACAAAAGAATTCAACAAATGGTGCTGCAATAACGGGATACTCATGTGGAAAAACAATGAAATGTGACCCAGCCATACAGCACACACACACAAAAAAGGATTACCCTGTAAGAGTCTAACAAAAGCGCACAGGATCCGTATGTTAAAAATTACAAAACACTGATGAAAGAATGTAAATAATGTAAAGACATGTAAATAAATGAAGAGACATACCATATCTGTGGATTGGAAACTTAAGAAAGATGTCAATTCTCCCCAAATTGATCTAAAGGTTTAACACAATTCCTGTCAACATCCCAGAAAGAAGTTTCGTAGATATAGACAAGAGTATTCTAAAATGTAGACGGAAATCTGAAGCAACTACATTAGCTAAATGAATTTTGAAAAAGAAGAATAACATGGGAAAATTCATTCTATATGAGAAAACTTACCATAGCTAGAATAATCCAGATAATGTGGCATTGGCAAACAGACAGACACGTAGATCTTGGAACAGAACAGAGAATCCAGAAATAGATCTACACAATATGCCCAAGAGATTTCTGACAAAGGTGAACAGGCATTTCAATGGAAGAAGGATAGCCTTTCAGATAAATGATGCTTCAGCAACTGGACATACATAGGCAAAATATGAACCACAAATTAAATCTCATACCTTTACAAAAATTAATTTAAAATTGGAATTAAATGTAAAACATTAAACTTTAAAACATTAGAAAAAAAGAAGAAAAACATTTCAGGATCTAGCATTAAACAAAGAATTTTAAGTTTCATACCAAAAGTATGACCATAAAAGGAAAAACTGATAAATCAGACCTCATCAGAATTTAAAACCTTTGCCTTCTGAAAGACCCTACAGAGAGGATGACGAGACAGGATATAGAGAAGGGAGAAAGTATTTTCAAACCTATATCCCACAAAAGATTAGTATCTCTATATTATATTTAATCTCAAAATTAAATAGTAAATAAACTAAACAATCCAATCAGAAGAATGGACAGAAAATGAGGAGACATGTCACTCAAGGAAATACAGAAGGCACATGAAAAGAGGTTCATTCAATATTATTAGCGATGAGGGAAATACACATTAAAACCGTAATGATATTTGCAATAGCCAAAGAATTGAAACAGCCCAAATGTCTGTCCACAGATGGGTGGATAAACAAAATCTGGTATATATACATGGTGGAATATTATTCAGTCACTAAAAAGGATGAAGTTCTGATATATGCTATCGCATGGATGAACCTTGAAAACTTTATGCTAAGTAAAATATGTCAGACACAAAAGAACAAAAATGATTCCACTCGTATGAAATACCTAGAATAAGAAAAATGATAGAGAAAAACGTAGATTACAGGTTGCTAGGGGCTGGGAAGAGGGAGAAATGGAGAGTTACTGCTTAACAGAATTTAAATTCTGGATACAGAATTTCTGTTTGGGGTTATGAGAAAGTTTTGGTAATAGAGGGTGTTAATGGTAGTGCAAAATTGTAAATGTAATGAAGACATACAATTGTACAGTTAAAAATCATTAAAATAGCAAATTTTGTGATATATATTATACATATATATTACCACAATAAAAGAAAAACCACAATAAGACATAACTACATATATTTAAAATGGTTAAATAAAAAAAGAGTGAAAACACCAAATACTTGAGAGGATGTGGAAAGACTAGCTCACTCAGACATGGCTGGTGGGAATGTAAAATAGTAATCACTCTGGAAAGCAGTTTGGCCGTTTCTTATAAAACTAAACTTGTAATTAACATATACTTGGCAATTATACTTCTGGACAAGCTACATCAGAGAAATTAAAATGTATGCCCACTCAAAATCTATACACAAACATTCACAACATATTTATTCTTAATAAGTAAAAAGCACGGACTATTATTCTTAATAATTCAAAAACTGGAAATAATCAAGAAGTCCTGTTGTAAAAATGGCAATGAGTAAACAAACGGGGTCACATCCATACCAAAGAATACTACTCAGTGATAAAAAGAAGCAAACTATTGATACAAGCCAAAAATTTAGATGAATGTTAAGGGAATTTCACTGAGTGGGAAAAAAAAAGATAAAAGGTATAAACTCTGGTTCCATTTATATAACATTCATTAAGTGACAAAACTATTCAGAGGGAGAAAAGATTAGTGGTTTCCCAGGGTTAGGGGCAGGAGGAGGGGATTGTACAGGAGGGAAGGTGGTCATCATTATAAAAGGACAACAGGAGAGATCCTGGAGGTAATGGAACTGTTCAGTTCCACTTTGGCGGTAGACACAAGATCCTACACGTAAGATAAAATTGCATAGAACTGAATACACGCAAACACAGATGAGTAAATGCAAAACAGCTGAACTCTGAGTAAGTTTGGTGGATTGTATGAACGTTAATTTTCTAGTTGTGATGTTATTCTAAGGTTGTACAAGATGTTACTTTGGAAGAAACCATATATTTATCAAAACTCGACATATATACTTAAGAGTTCTGCATTCATTGTAAATTCAATGCAAATTATATTCTAATAAAAATTAAATTAATTCACAAAAAGAAAAAAAAGTTATTCCTTCTAGCCTCCAATGTTCTGGAGTAACTAGAAGGAAAAATCCAAGATGATGGCATGGTGACCCCATGACAAACACTGGGATCTGTCCTGTAAATACTTGTTGAAGCTTTGAAAACTATTGTTTTTTTCTTTCTTTGCTTTGTATGTATGTTATATTATACAATAAAAAAATTAAATTAAGAACTAAAAATCAAAACATTTAAAAAATAAGCCTACATACATCTTAACCTAGGGAAAGGCTTTTAAACCAAAAAATTGTGCTTTTTTGCAATAACATTACACACTATGATCTCAGCATAGAGTATATTTTCTCTTCATTTATATTAATAAACTGAACCCTAACACTTCAAATAAAATGCTAAAGAATTTACTCAGTCCTGAGTTTTGTTTCTTAGATATTGCTAACATTAGCACCACATTCTCAGACATTTTATTCTTTTTTCCACAAATTAAAAAGTAAGTAAACAACTTTTCAATGATAAAAAAGCATTGTGCCTTTAGGAATGAACTTATTTAGAAAGCTTCTGTATTTCATTGCAATTGTAGTAATATACATATACACAGACTCACCACACACATAAACACACATATTGTCTGTTTTTCTTTTTCACTCCTGGTGCTGGGTTGGAGGTGTACAGATTTGTTTATTTAAAAAAATGAGCAAAATATGTAATCAGTCAATTTCATTTGGTAGAAATATTGAGTTATCATCCTGACAAGGACCTTTTATTCTCAAAGAAAGAATAATGTGAAATGTGAAAATTTTTTACTACAATTTTTAAAATACAATTATTTTAATGCCAGAGCTTAATATATTTAGCATGCTCAGTTACCCCTTATTTAAATCATCTTCTTCCAACAATGCACCTAAAGTTAGCACGTTCCATAACCTTCAACCACCCCAACTGGCTTTCAAAGTACAAATCCAAGTGACTCAATTTTGATATCTGCTTCCTTTATTTGTATTGATAATTTTTCTTAAAGTCTTTATACTTAAAAACAATTATAAAAATTAAAATTAAAGTATGCTTAGACATTCAGAACCCAAAGAATAAGAAATATAGAGCCTACAAACCAATATAAGTGAGTTTAGGTGGAATGGAGAATATTTTAGTGGATCTATCACATCATCAGGAAGGTTGTTAGGAGATCTTCTGAAAAGATGGATTTATATTCTGTAATTGTATTTTCTGATTTTACAAATAACTAATTACCCATTAAAAACTCAGGAAATCACGAACACTTCTACTCCAGCTAACTGATCTATATATAGGAAACATAACCCTGTTGGCAGCTTGAAATTTGCCTTGGAAAAAGAAGACTGTGTTTCTCTCTCTGGAGTGTTCCAAGTGATACACTCCAGCCATGAAACAAAATTCCAAACCAAATAGTATCCCTGAACTCCTGGGTGTCTTTCCAACTTAAAATCCTGTGGCATATATTCACTTCACTGTAACACCAATTTAAGAATTTAGAAATAAATATTTTCTGGGTCCCTGGCATACTTCCAAAGAAGGGAGTCTGACAATACAGAACATAATAACAATGCATAATATTAAATAAAACATTTAGAATGAAATTTGGTTTTTCATAAATATCCAAAATATTTATCACCATGCTGATCACTTGACTGCTTAAATAAAAGGCAAAAAAAAATCAAACTATATTCTCTAGCATTCCTTCCTCCTTTCCTGCTTTCCTATTCCATCTCTGACATATTAATAGATGATACCTGGATTGAAAATTTCTTGTGTTTATGGATGGGTAACAATTTGAATCAATTAGCTACATATTTCAAATAAAACCATAAAAGACCATGTGATATAATATTTCATACAATGAACTATGGTAAAACCCAAATATAGCATGAAGATTAAAAATAAACATAAATAAACTTTTCCCACTGCATTCAGGAAAAAAACTATGGAGTTTCATTCTTCTAAATCAGAAATAGTTTCAAGTCTAGTAAAAGAAAAGAAACATTTTAAGTAAAATGGACCCTGAGTAAGGTATTATTTATGTGATTGGGATATGGGAGTCAAAACCAAATTAATATCTGAGAAAAGTGACACTTTTACAGAATTTGAGCACTGAGCTCTACAATAGCATTTTAAAGCAAAAGCACAAGACATTAAACAGTTTGAACATCTGCACCCAGAACTTGTCGTGGATCTAGATATAAAGACGTTTTATTTTTATCATTACGATCATTAAAAGCTTACAGGATACCAAGCAACGTTCTCAGCACTTGACGTGCATTCTCAGCTCTATCCCTCATAATAAACCAGTGAGGTCCATATTATGTCACTCTCCCAATATTAATTATTGAAAGGTGAATGTTCTGAATCATTATTTATTTTTTACCACTGGCAAACTCAAGTCCCAAAAGCTGTTATTTCCATGAGTTTTGTTGCATTTATAAGGGAAACATGTTTCTCCTAAAAAACTTAGAAAATACAGCCATACTCACTAATCACTTTAAAAGACTTTGCCTCTGCCTAAGATTGTTCATTTTATATGTAATGTCGTATGAGAATATATGCCATCGCTGACCCCTGATTAAGCAGTTGAATGAAATCATGAGACATTACTCTTCTTTTAGCATAAAAAACATATCACTAGTCAAAAGACTACACATTTGTGTTTGTTTTCTTTGCAGAGGGGAAGCAATGATTTTATAGAACAAAATATAAGGGTGAAGTTTTAACTACTCTACATAATCGTTTTCACGAGACAACCCTCCTAACACCAAATATATATTTCTGAGAATCAGAGTTTTAACTTAAAACCTTATTTAGGTAGAGTTATTCAATCATACAGTATAGACTCTGAAATAAGGGAGAAAATATGTATGCAGACTGGAAGACTCAAAATATGTCCAATCTCCCAAAATTAATCTGTAGATTCAATGCCATTCAAATAAAATCCCAGCAGGTTATTATCTTTAAAAATTGGCAAGCTGTTTCTAAAATTTATAAGAAAATGAAGACACTTACAATATCTAAAACAGTCTTAAAAAGGAACAAAGTTTGAGAATATAAACTATCTGATTTAGACAACGTAAAGCTACAGTAAGAAAGATATTATGTGCACTGGTCTAAGGATAGACACATGGATGAGAAGAGTGTCCAGAACTTGACAAACACATATATGGTCAATTGATCTGACAAAGGCACTAAAGCAATTCAGTGGGGGAAAACAAATTCTTTTCAAGAAAGGTTGTGTAAACATTAAAAAAAACAACAACAGGTAAACATATAAAAGAACCTTGAACTTTACCACATATCATATAAAAAATAAATTCTAAGTGGATCAGATACCAAAATCTAAACGCTCTTAAAAGAAACTTCCAGGAAAAATACAGGAGAAAACCTCTGTGACTATGAAACAGGAAAAGATTTCATAGGACACAGAAAGCAGTAACCATGAAAGACAAAAGTGATAAACTGGACTTCCAATATTAAACATTTCCAAGCATCAAAAGATGCTGCATAGAATGCAGACATTTGTATAACAATGTCTACAGGGGCATAACTCAAAATTGCCAAAAGATGGAAACAGCTCAAGTGTACATCGACAGATGAATGAATAAACAAAATGCAATATATGCATATGATGGAATATTATTCAGCAGTAAGAAGGAATGAAGTACTGAAGCATGCAACAACATGGATAAAACTTGAGGACATTGTGTTAAGTCAAATAGGTCAGACGCGAAAGGATAAATATTGTATGATTACACTGATATGAGCAAATTATAATATGTAAACTCATAGACATAAAATATAGAAAATAGGTTACCAGAGGGAGCAGAATGTTTAACTAGGTTGAACTTAAATATTTGGAATTGGACAGAGGTGATAGTAGCACGTTATTGTGAGAATAATTAATAGTGCTGAATGGTATGTGAATGTGATGGAAGATAGAAGTTTAAAGTCATATATGCACCAGAAGGAAAATTGGAAGTTAAAACCTGGGAATGTAAAACAGTGAATCTTACGGTGAACAACATCCATGATTAACTGTGCAAACATAAAAAAGTTCTTTCATGAACTAGAACAAATATCTGACACTATTACAAGGAGTTAATACTAGTTAATAGCAGAGGGAAAAAGTACCTATTGCAAATTATGGACTTTAGTTAACAGTTAAATTTCAATAATATTTCATCAACAGTAACAAATGTACTACACCAGTACTATGTGTCAATAATAGAGGGAGAATAGAGGATATGGGAGGATTAGGGTTTTGTTTTTTATTTTTTTGGTATAATGAAAATGTTCTAAAATTGATCATGGGGTTGTATGCACAACTATGTGATGATACTGTGAACCAGTGATTATAAATTTCGGATTGTTTATATGGGGTGTGTAAATATTTCTCAATAAAACTGCATTAAAAAATGAAAACTAAAATAAAAAACAAAAACAAAATTTTAAAAAACAACAACAACAAAATGCTGGTAAGAAAATAAATAAGTAAAACAGCCTGGGAGAAAACATTTATAATACATATATTTGACGAAGAAAACGTATCTAGACTATATAAAAAAATTCTTAGAAATCAGCAGTAAAAAGGCAAATAATCCTTCTCTTTAAAAGGATGAGTCTTAAACACATTACAAAGAAATATGAAAGAACAATCAATAAACACATGAAAAGGAGCTCAACATCATTAATCATTATGGAAATGCAAATTAAAATCACAATGTGATGCCATTTTCCATCTGCAAAGGCTGAAATAAAGACCGATAATCACAAATGTTAGTGAGATTGTAAAGCAATGAAATCCTCATACACTGCAGATGAGAAGGTAAAATTGTATAACCACTTTAGAGAACTATTTGGCAGCTTAAAAAGTTAAACACACAGCTGACCTTATGATCCGGAGATTGCACTCCAAAGTATTTACTGATAGAGATGAAAAAACATATTCTTGTACACAAATGCTCTTGGCAGTTTTATCTATAATAGCAAAGAACTGTAAACAATCTAAATGTTCCAGAATAGCTGTATGGATTGATACATTATGATATATTCATATAATGGAATACTGCTTGGCAATATGAAAGATTATGCTATAAGCAACAATGTCAGTCTAGTCTCCAAACGTTATGTTGAGTAAAAGAAATTAAAAACAAAAGAATACATATTGTTTGATTCCCTTTAGATGAAGCCCCAAAATAGGCAAAACTATATATACCAATAGAAACCAGACAGGAATTGTCTAGGGGGTGGGAGGATGACGGGGAGAAATGACTGAAAGGGGCATGAAGGAATTTTCTGGGGTGACAGGTATATATTTTGTTTAGGAAGCTGGCTACGTAAGTGAATACAACTGACAAAATTCATTGAATTATACACTTAAGATCTATGTACTTTATTATATGTGGATTGTGTTTCAATAAAAGATATGCTGCTTTTTAGAAGTGTTAAAGTTGTGGCATCAAAGAACTACGTTCAAATTCTGACTCCAACATTTCTTTGCTGTGTGAACTTGGCAAAGTTTTAAATTTTCAGTCCCTTGGTTCCCTTATTTTCAAAGCAGAGATACTACAGCGTTTATATTTTAGGATTACTATTAAGATTAAGGTGGTGAGGATTCCAGAATATTGTGCATGTGACTGATCCCAATGTATGGTATACTCGGGAGTGGTTAAGATGAGAGAGTTAATGTTGTATATATGTTCCCATGGGTAGAAAAAAAGGCAACTAAGAAGGCAATGACAATTAAATTCAATACATGATTCTGATGGGATCTAGCACGGGAGGAGAAAAGGTTGAAAGGGATATTGGGACAAAGCAAGAATTGGAATACGGTCTATCAGATTTATATAAACGTTAAATTTCTTGACCATCATAGCTGCATTTAAGGTGGTTACATAAGTGGATATCCTTATTCTTAAGGAAATATACATGGTAGTATTAAGAGAAAAAAAAAGATTAAGTGCAATAAGGGATAGAAAGCAATTAATGCAGCACGTAAAATATACAGTCGGGGGCGCGCCACGGTGGCTCGGCAGGTAAGAATGCTTGCCTCCCATGCTCGAGGACCCGCGTTGGATTCCCAGTGCCTGCCCACGTTAAAAAAAAAAAGATATACAGTTGGCTCACAAAATCATCACTATTATTAATTCATTGTTAATCAAAGCTTTTCAAAGAACACGCCTAACACAATCAGGCTAATACACATGCAATTCTCCACCTAAAACTAATTTCTTGCCACAGTGGGTTACCACAAAAAGCCTCTTATGGCATTGTAGTTCTGATCAAAAAACAGTGATTACTATAAAATTGCTTTTCATTGGACAATGGAAATAATAACTGGAGATGATTAAAAGAAAATCCACCTTCAAAGCCCATCCAAGTCATCATCATCCATCATCCCTCCCTTTTTGCACTATTTCATTAATTTCCTAACTATTCTCACTATTTTCTAATCTTTTATCCTACAGAAGCCCCAGGATTGTTTCATAATCATAATTTAGAGATCATGTCACTCCTCTGCTAAATGATTTCAACGGCTCAGTACTGCTTTTATAAAATCCGCTTTTCTTGCCACGGTCCACAAGGCCCTGTACGATGAATGTTAAGTTTGCTTATCTGGCCGGCTCAATCCATCCTCACCAACACCACGTGAGCTACACCGACGCTTCTGGTGGGAGGTTCCTGCATGCCGAATCCCATCCAATCTCCCAACGCTTGCGCTGGCCGTTTCGTGTACCCTGCATGTCCTTATCCAGCCTCCCCCATCCCTTAAACCTTCACTCAAATTATTTTCCTTAAAGGTCATTCCTGGCTGCCCTATCTAAAGTTGACCTTCTCAGGTCAATTACCATTACATCACCTTTAGGGTACTTAAAAACTCTTGTACATACCTTAGGTATATTGTCTATCTCTCACCACTAGACTATAAACTTCATGACGACAGAAACTGATTTTTTGTTCCCATGGCATCCTCAGTTCCTAATAGACATTAAGTGCTCAATAAAGAGCTGTTATGTTAATTAATGAATCCCCAAGGGCAACTCTAACTTTTCAGTTGGTATGAAGAGCAAATTCGTTCCAACAACACAATGTTAGTTCTGTTTTTTCCCTTAGCTGATCATTCTCTGGTCTACTTAGTTATTATTCTCATGTCTTTTAATTTTTTCTCTTTTGTCTTTATAGCAGCTTCTAAGTGACACGATCAATTAAAATGATGAGGATAATAAAATATGAAATCTACCAAGCGGAAAAAAGCTTTATATAAATGGCAGAAAGTTCTTCCTTTTGTTAGAGATATTTCACTAAGGTACTGATATATTAGACATATATTGTATTTTATTTGCTACAAGTAGAAAGACTTCTACCAAGCTACAAACACATACTGCAGGAGAACATTTACATTGATCATGTGCATCACGTATCAAACTACAGAGGGACCAAAACCATATTGTTAATAATACAGCTAGGCCTATGGTCTAGGTGCTCTTTCCATTACCTGACATATCCTTCTCCCAACTCTGGAAAGCTGGGCCTTACTGAAAATTCTTCACCTAGCAATAGGAAGGATTAAAAGTGCTGCAATTTAAATCACTGTCCTCAGGCAGGCAGGCCACTGTGGTGCAGCAGGCAGAGTTCTTGCCTGCCATGCCAGAAACCCGGGTTCGCTTCCTGGTGCCTTCGCTTCCTGGTGCCCGCCCATGCGAAAACAAACAAACAAACAAAAAATGAAATCACTGTCCTCATAGCAATTTTCCTTTACTTGTTCGCTGGTTAATTTGATCCTCATTATGCAGAATAAACATAACATGACTGAACTTTTCCACCCTTCGTTATTCTTCTATCACTCGAGTACCACAATGAACAAAGCATCACCTCTACAGCTTCTTTTGTCAACTTCTGTAACAGATATGACTTACCAATGAACTGGGAACAACTGTGACCGGAAAAGTCACTGAAACAGCAATTTATGTTGTAGAACATAGTTCAAATCCCTGGCCTTAAAAATGCAACATCTATAAACCATCCATTTCAATACATTCACCAACTGATTCTTTTCAAGAAGAGCTAGCAAAAACCCAAATTGACTTACTAGTGCTTCAACCTCTTTTCCTTAACTGCCCTGTCTCTAAAGGAACAAAGAAAAGCAAAGACATGCCACAAAGGTAAAACACAGATAATGCACATAAAATAGAACTGAAGGTTAGGAGACCTAGACTCATACACTGCGACGATCCATGACGACAAGCCACTCATTTAAAACCTCTGTGCATCAGCACTCCCATCTAAAACCAGGTTTACCAAACCTCGCCTACTTGCTTCAAAGACTTTAGAAAGATATAAAATTAATATCGTAAAACTTAATTCAAAAAGTTTAAGCATACTATCCAAGTGATTATACTATTACTTTAGTATCTAAGGAGTCGAAATCAGCAGTGTGATTGATGAATTTTCCTAAGTATTATGTAATAGTATCTTCATTAATCAAGTTGTTCCTAGCCTCTTATTCCCTAATGGTGGAAAACACCTCCAACTATAAAAAGTAATCTAAGGAAAGGTTATTGCTCTCTTCACACCACCTCCTCTGACAAACTCCACTCCCCTCTGTTGAGTCATAGCTTTATTAGAGAAGTAACATGATTATGAGGGCCACAGGAGTGACACTGGGTGGATCATTTTGTCTTTGGGCCCAATGTCTTCATCTTTAAAATTAGGCAAATGGACTCCAACAGTGGTGTCTAGACTCTTGGAGCATCAGCCCCCATTTTTTAAAAAAATTTTTTTAAACATAAAAACATACAAACACAAACATTCTTACCATATGATCATTCCATTCTTGGTATATAACCAATAACTTACAGTATCATCACCTAGTTGTATAGTCATCACCATGATCATTTCGTAGAACATTTGCATCAATTCAGAAAAACAAATAAAAAGGAAAAATAAAAAAAACTCCTACATACCATACCCCATACCCCTCCCTCTCATTGATTACTAGTATTTCCAACTACCCAATATATTTTAGCCTTTTTTTCCCCTATTTTTTTCTATACCCCTTATCACTCCCTTTCATTGATCACTAGCATTTCAATCTACTAAATTTATTTTAACATTTGTTCCCCTTATTATTTATTTATTTATAATCCACACGTTTTACTCATCTGTCCATACCGTAGATAAAAGGGGCATCAGATACAAGTTTTTCATAATCACACAGTCACATTGCAAAAGCTATACCATTATACAATCATCTTCAAGAAGCATGGCTACTGGAACACAGCCCTATATTTTCAGGTACTTCCTTCCAGCCTCTCCAATATACCTTCACTAAAAAGGTGATACATATATAATGCGTAAGAATAATCTCCAGGATAACCTCTTGACTCTGTTTGAAATTTCTCAGCCATTGATGCTTTATTTTGTCTCATTTCTCTCTTCCCTCTTTTGGTCTAGAAGGTTTTCTCAACCCTTGATGCTGAGTCCCTTTGCCACATTGCCAGGAAGGTTTATACCTCTGGGAGTCATGTCCCATATAGAGAGGGGGAGGGCAGTGAGTTTGCTTGTCATGTTGGCTGACAGAGAGGGAGAGAGGCCACATCTGAGCAACAAAAGAGGTTCTCTGGGGGTGACTCTTAGCCTAATTTTAAGTAGTCAGCCCCCATTTTAATGTTAGAACACTCAGGAATTGCCACATGATAGAAGTGGTGTTCCAAGTATTACTGACTGACCTATTATGAGTTCGATAAAACATTTCAGTGAATAAGCCTTTAATCAAATTGCATTAATTCACAATGGTATTATATATGGTAATTCACATGTTTAATTCACATTTTTAGTGTGCATGAATCAAAAGACTTCTGGGAGTAATTCCATGATAAAGGTCCTGGGCCCATAAATTGGGAACTTTTGAACAAGAGTAATGTAGGTTTTTTTGAGGTTGAAAGGGGTTTATTGTAAAGGAGAGAGGGGGAAAGGGAAAAAGGAACTCTTTCTTCAAGATCCTGAAGAAAATGTCCACCTGTGTTATGATGTTTCTCCCTTTATACTCTGAAGTTCGTCATCCCTTATTGGTCCTGAATTCTCCATTTGGTGACTCATCTGACTGCCTTTGGCTAGTATTTTGTTTCCTTCATTTCTTGCTTTGAACAAGAGGAATTTTAAGAACCCTCCCCACCTCACCCCTCCCCATGCCCAGTTATTACATGACTCTATGCAAAACAACGAAACATAAACTAAAAGAATGTCAACAACAATAGTAGAAAGTTCAGCAATATCCAAAGGGTAGGTTAAATGGTTCAAGGCAATTACTAGTTCTTCTAGAGCTTCCATTAAATGTATCAGTTTTTAAAGGACTAAGATTTTATTCTATAAGAATCTTGCTTTGGTAATCTTTGAAGTGTGATCTTCATACATTATTCAAACAAAAGAAACTATATTTGAGTTTTCATTAACTACCCTTGCAGACTCTTCCTTGAATAGCTCATACCTATTAATTTAGTACTTATTAAGAACCTATTCTATGAAGTACATTGTATCAAAAAATATATATTAGGAAACCATGTTCTACTAAAAAAAAGACTAAAGAGTAGTTATTTCAGTTTCCAAATAATTTAAGTGAACATAGAGCTAAAAATAATTTAAATATATAATGAATACAGAGTAAAAGAGCCCAAGCGGGATAGTAACAAGAAGTTACCTGCTAAAGAATTTGCTAGGTTTTTTTTTTTTTTACATGGCCAGGCACCGGGAATCAAATCCGGGTCCTCTGGCATGGCAGGCAAGCATTCTTGCCTGCTGAGCCACGGTGGCCCACCCAATTTGTTAGGTTTTGAAGAGGATTTTTATCTAGACAAGTGGAGAGGTGTGAGAAAGGAGCTTTAAGAGGTGAGCTGTATGTGAAAAAAACAGAGACTGAAATGATGAAGCAATGTGTTAATGACTGAAGGTGTTATTCAGCAAACAAGATCTGGGAAAAGTACCACTCAGTGAAGCTTCAAAATGATTTTGCAAGAAATTTTTTGACTGTCCTAATACCAGTAACAACAGTTGCATTGTATTTATGGAAGGAGTCTCCGTGTTCAATGTCTCTTCCTCCATCTAAACTTTTTCTTCAGTTAGTGTTTAAATGTCTAGGCACCAACACCACGAATGAAAGATCAAAGAATAACTAGATGCGGTCTGATTTAAAAAACTGTTCTCAGCAAGTACAAATGCTTTTTAAATTGCTAAATTGAACATGCTGTATTTCTACTTATTTTTTTCAGCCATTTGGGTTTCAAATGAGTTAAGAAATCCCCAAATCAGAGAAGAAAAGTAAAGTTGATAAACATAAGTGTAAGTTCAAATAAAATGCAATAATATTAAAAATACTAGAAATTAACTTGCCACTCTTTGGAAAGTATAACTATCATTCTAAAATCAGAGATATGGAAAAAAAGACACAGTTGCTAAACATGTTTTATTTACATAAAGGCAGAAGCCATTTTTGTTTTTTAAATACAGAAATGTAAGTTCTGCTCAATCATGCAACTTTTAAACTACGAAATTATATAAACTGCATTTTCTTCATGAGTGAACTGTGAGGCACACATCTAATTATAATGGGCCTCTTTATTAGGTGATTTACTTGACATCTGCCTTTGAAAATACACTCATAAAGTAACTTAGTTCATGACTCAACCACTGGTAAGCCAAACAGTAGGCCAAATATGTACAAGCTTCCATTCTGCCTTTAAATAGAACTGACAAGAAAAATGTTATTTTTAAGAAAAAATAACTTCCATTTTTAAATGAGAAGGATTCTTACCTGAGTTCTGTAATTAAATGAAAGAACAGGAATTTTGTTCGAAATTCTGATGTTTAACAATATTTTGTTGTTGTTTTTTTTAATAGGAGTAATTGATGCATTTTAACTTTCAGCTGAGGACATAAATCTGTGGATACAAAATACCTGAGAAACACAGCAACTAGAGAGAAATTTAAAGCCTGATTTTGGATGTCAGTTACAAGATGAGTTCAGTTGTTTCAACAATCTTTTTTTTTTTTCTTAGTTCTTTCTAAGAGAATCACAGAGAAAAAACACCCGTTGTGATTTTCATTTGCCCTAGATCAGAGTTGACAAATAAAAGGACAGGACACAGAACTATCAAATAATAACTAACACATTTACAGAATAAGATTCTACTATGACAAAATATTTTATTTTGCTGCTTTTCATTGCAAAATAGTAAGCTGTTCTATTCATCCACTTACAAATCACTTAATGAGTATGCAGATCAAATAATTCAAATTGTCCAGTATTCTCAGTTGACATTATATTATTGATCAGTGCAAGCATTTATGCTAAAGCAGCTTCATCTATGCAAGAACTTGCTGACAGTATACAAAGACTGCTTATTAAAATAACTACATTTTTTATCATAAAAAATACAACAAATTTGAGTATCTCATGGAAAACACATTTTACTGTGATTATATTTCTTCAAATGCAATATATGCATTCATGTTAATACAAAGTGAGAATGGGAGGGAGGGAGTATAAAATGTGGCCACTCCACTTAATTTTGTAAGATGCCTCAAAAACAAACTACACCAACTTTACTCCTAGCAGCTTTAGATAAATGAAGAAGGAAAAAAGCATACATTAACATAAATGAGCTGGAGATTTAAGTTATTTTATATGGCAAACTTTTGAATCATAATGTATAATAACCCATTAATAAAGCAGATTCCAAAAATGACTCTAGACACATAGAAACGAAAACACAAGTATAGGGCGGGCCATGGTGGCTCAGCGGCAGAGCTCTCGCCTGCCTTGCTGGTGACCTGGGTTCAGTTCCCGGTGCCTGCCCATGCAAAAACAAGAAAACAAGCATAATAAGGAAATAAATAAATAAATCAGAATGAAATCATTTGACTATCAGAGAAATCACAACCCCAGTAGCATCTAAGGACACTGCCAAGATAACATATAGGTAGTATTCTGTAAAATTCTGCCTTAAAAAACAAGCTTACATAATATGCAACTACATATAATTGATGAGATAATAGAGATAAACAAAATGCATATAGTGCTTTACAATTTGCAAAGAACTTTCCTATTAAATCATATGAGTCTCACAATAATCCTGAGCAATATACAGGACAACTATTAAATTCATTGTAATAATGAAAAAATGAAGCTCAAAAAAGACAAAAACTCAGCTGTAGTAACTTACTGAACAGCAATTTTCTAAGACAATAAGGTGATGAAATTTTTATATTTAATGCAAAACAATTAGAAGGTAAAATTAAAAGGAGACTGAAGTGGACAAATAAAAGCTAAATGGCCGTAAAGAAAGTCTATTACATCAATACATGAATACAATCTTTGCAAATGGAAATGAACATAAAATGAGTTCCTATAACTTCCACGAAAAAAAGTAACTAATAAATGAAAAATACCCTTTTGCGTATCTTCTTTGACACTTACTCTGAGCTTAATGCTACAAGAACATCAGAGGCACTTTCAAGACTCCATTAACAGTAAGCAGATGAAGACTCAGCAAGAACACAGAGATGGGGACTATCAGAAAGGTGTCTATTCTTCTTCAGCCTATACTAATTGAAATCTAGGATGTAAACTTCCAATCCAAGTGACCACCTGATTCACCATTAGAATAAAAAGAACTCCATCACCAAGAGCTCATGGTTGCGTAACAGAGTATCTGAGGTTACCTTTATTTTTGAATAAGAAGTCTATGCCCTAGAGGACTGGAGCTATGAGTAGGATCTGATCGCTGAATCAAATGAATCCCTAAAAATACAAAAACGAACAGAACAGACCTCAAGAAAGGGGCTCCCAAGGCTTTCTCTGCCCCTCATAATTGTAATTTTAATTTAAAATATTCACCGAAAATCAGATCTCTCAAACCAACCAACTTACTCTAAAGGCTTTTTAGATGTTGTTCTTCAATAGTGGTATATTTTAGATACAGTTTTATTGTATCTAGTGTTTGACACTGAGCGTACAAGGAACCATATTAAACTCTAACCCCTTCACATATGTTAATTCTAGGAACTAAACCTCTGCATATCATACTTTCATATATTCTGACATTTCAAGATACTGATTTAGAATGGCAATTCACTACAAAAGTTAATCAACTAAATTTAATCAGAGTTTGTTTCAGTTTGTTTTATTATCTTAAAACGAGTAAACAAATAGGCATGTAATGCAATGGTATGTACCCCATTTTTATATCTTTACAAAGCACTATCTGCTAAAGCTTAAGGAAAGTTTGCAGGTACCTTGCAAGTTTGAGACTCTGATAACATTGCGCATCACTGCAATGCAGTGCTCAGTAAACCAACATTTCTTCAACAACAGTACGTGGCATTTTAGATTTGCAAACATAAAAAACACTATGGCCTTTCATTCATATAAAACTCATGATAAAACTAGTCAAATGAAAAAAATAAAGGAAACTAGACAAAAGGCAAAAGAAAAACCATATACTGTAAAGCTAAGAGTAAAAGAAAAGGCAAAAATATCTTTCTGTTTCCTCTCAATTTATTAAATCATGCGCCAATCACTAAACAAGTAAAATGCAAATGAGAGTTTAGAATTGGCAACCCCCATCGAAACGCTTAATATGCATATCATGAAGAACTCCATCTATTCCTTCAGGTAAATAAATTTGCATCACGATCTGCAATGCTTCTAGTCTTGTAGTAAAATATCCAAGGTAAGCAATTTACAAAATAATAAAAGCATCTTGGAAATAAAATGACCTCATATATCCCTATGAACAATAGAGAATCAAAATTATAAAAAATAACAATTCATATGTTTTTTCTTTTCTTTGCTTTCTTTCTCCTAGTCAGAATGTTCAAGTTAATGGTCGTATTTAGCTTTTTAAACAGAGCTCTTAAAAAGCTTTGCTAACTGCATCTATCCTTCACTCTCTCTTGTTTGAATAGCAACACTTTTATATTCTTTAGCAATAATTTTATGCCATCTAGCTATAAATATTTATAGTCACATGGAATATATGACAATGTGCCTGCAGGGTCCCTCATTATTTCTCACAACCCCAAATTAGAATTTGTCAACCAGAAAGAAGTTAAGCAAATTGCCTAAAGTCATCTTGCTGATGTAAGAAACTAAAGTTTCTATAAACTTTATACCAACTCCATTCTCTAAAAGAAGTTATAAATAGCAGTTTTTACACATCATATATAAATTAAATGAGATGAAACAATAAATTCTTATCTATGGAGTCACTACACTTAGTTGTCAGGCAGTGCTCACTAAACTAGATCTAAACATTATTCAAGATGGTATTCCTTCCACTCGTCGGTATTTATCCAAGAGAAATGAAAGCTCATGTACATGCAAAAACTTGTACACAAATGTTCATTGCAGCATTATCCATAACAACCAAAAAGTGGAAAAAACTCAAATGGCCATCAACTGATGGAAGGTAAACATAATATGGTCTATCCATACAATGGAATATCACTCAACAATAAAAAGCAATGTAGTACCAGCATATACTACAACATGGATGAATTTAAAGACATTATGCTAAGTGAAAGAAGCCAGTCACATAATACCACATATTTATGATTCCATTTATATGAAATGTCCAAAATAGGCAAATCTATAGTAAGAAAGCAGAACAGAGGCTGCCTATACGATCCTGAATTAACAAAAGCTGCCTCCAGAGTCTTGTTCATGCAGAGAAATTGAATGAAAAACACTAATTTGGGCGGTGAATTGAAGATTTCCAAGACTTCTCTTTAGGCAGAAAAAGAAATCTGCTACCAAGCATTCCGAAATGTTATCGTTCTGGATATTTCCATTTCTGGAGATAAACTTTTCTTTCCAAATTTGTGCTTTCTAACAGCTTCCCCAATTCCTCTCTTTTCTAGATGTATCCATGAAAGAATATAATGTGAGGAGAACAGCAGGGGCTTTGTCATCTAGTGTGGGTTCAAAATCGAGCTCTATTTACTAGCTGTACAAAATTAAAGAAAATTAATGTAAAAATATAAACCTTTCACCTTAAGTTTTAAAAAAAAATGCCAGAATCCTTATACTCTTATTTTGTCAAGCCCTAGGTTTCCAGAGCCCACTATGCACACTTTGGAGCTAGATTCAGAGCCATGTTAATTAGGTGTACCTTGCCAATAATTCAGGTTGCAATCTCCACCGAACAATGCTTTCAGTTAACTCCTTTCTACAATTCCCAAAACAAGCCCAAATCTGTTCTCCCCAAGCTCTCAATGCCACTTCTCTTTCTCTTATTTTCAGCCACACTTTACTTTGTGCTCTCTTCACCCTAAAAACCCTATCTGTGCTATCTTCTCACATTCCTGCTTCCTTTTCTGAGGAAGAATGTCTTCTTCCCTAGACTAATCCCTTGATCTCACTCATCTCAACCCTCCCCCAGACTCTGCTCCATAAATTTTACCCTCCTCCTTTGCATTATCTTTTTTTTCTTACTAATTCTTCTACCTCTTTCAACAAATGACATTGTCTTATTTATTCCCTAAATTAATTCCCCTGGCTTGGCTAATCCCTGGAATTATTTTTGTGTGCATGTGTATCTCTCTTTTTTTTTCTTATCTTCCTAAAAAAGCAAGCTTTCATATGTATCTCCTCTTATTCCTTAATCCCAAGAAATAGTCTTTCATTCTTTTATTTATTTATTTGGCAGATATTTATTAAACATCTATCATATTTCAAGCAATGTCCTAGGTTCCAAGTATGCAAAGATGAAAAAGACATTAGCCCAACTCTCAAGATCTCTTCCCAAATGCTACTGAAATTCTTCCTGAACGTTATTGAAATATGGAAAATCAAGGCCTTTTTTTGGTATTTCTTTCTATTTCTCTGTAACATTTAGCATTACTAAGATCCTGTCCTTTGTAAATTTTCCCTCCCTTAGATTTCAAAACACTGTGTTATCTTGGTTCCTCTCCTATGTCTATGACATATCTTCCATTTCTCTTCAACTAGCTATATTTCCTCCTTTCATTTACTAAAATGAGGGTATTTCTCTATACTACTGTGCTAGGGGCCTCTTTTCTTTCCTTTCAACACTGACTTGGGTTCTTAAACATTAAGCACAGCTTTTAATAACATCTTTGTGCTAATAAATCATAAACAATAACAGATAAATAAGGAAACCAAGTAGTAGAGTTTAGGAAGCTGTCCAAGGTCACAGGAATAGGAAGGAGTTGAGACAGGTCTTGAATACTGGCAATCTGATTTCAGAGTCAGTGCTCTTAAACCAAATTTGTATAGTACATTTCACTGCCTCCTGAGGTCATTTCTCAATTACCAGACCCAATTTTCAATGGTCTTTTACACATTTCAATCTGAATATACTGCTTGCCTGTCAAATGGAGTATGTCAATTCATCATTTGCCTTCATCAAAATCAGTTTCTGGTCCTGATTTCTCAGTTTGTCACATGAAAATTTTAAGTCTCCCCATGGCTAACCTTGAAACCTCCAGTTATCTCTGTGTCCTCGTTTCTCTTTATCCCTTATATTGTAAAGTTACAGAATCTCAGTATCTCTCACACTCTATACCAATTCATCCTATTTATTCACTGCTGCAGTAATGTTCTAGAGATCCTCTTAAAGTATCTTCAATATATTTAGGGTATTCTCAACTTGGCCATTGAAGACATTTACATGTTTTTAAAGTTTTTTTTCCTGATTTTCCATAATGAGGAAAAATTGGGCACTTAGCCAGTTGGGTTCTTCCTTAACCATAACATGATTTCCTGCATCCCCATGTCTTCGTCTTTCTGCCTTCCTTATACAACTTATAAGTTATCCACTTCAAGTTACATTTCCTCCGTATTACCATCCTCATCCCACAACTAAATGTCATCCTGAGGCATGCTGAATTTTCTTTCTTCTGCTACTTATCTTTACCTCTTCTACAGTTAGTTATGTGTGTATTATTCTCCAAGCCAGGCTGTAAGTGTTTTGTCTTACCTGGCCATTTTTGTTCATCTTCACACCCCTATGGTAACTTTCGATGAAAATGGTACAAATGGTTCTCTTCAACTATTTTTTCAGATATGATGCTCAATTTTGCTTTTTTCCCTTAACAATAGGTATAGGCTGCCCTATTCCACACTACTGAATTTACATTCTCAAAGGTGCATAATCATACAGGTGAAAAATGAGATAGAGTTTATATTCTCAAAGATAAAAGGGGTTTTTAAAGACAGAACATTGTTTTAGGAATAGCGTTACTGACCTACAGACTTAGACAAATCCCAATTCAGTTAATTCAGCCCTGTTTCTCTAAATCCCTCTGATATCCCCTGGACTGGGAGGGAATGTAATGTGCGCCATGAAATAGCTACAACATGCCACTGGGGACAACAGGCCTTATGGCTGCAGGCACAGAAACCTTTGACCATTGCTTACATGCACACACCTCAGGAGAGTAGTGGAGCTCAGTGATTTTTTGAAAATCATTATTAATTGAAAAGATAAACTACTCTCAGTGATGCTCTGAGCATCCTTGTTCATCCTTTAGTACCATCTCTTTATTATGTCACTGGCAAATTACAGCACTAAATGGAAGATACAGCGCTATAGCTAATCAATAGATTCTCTGTCAATATAAGACATTCCATGGACTTTTTTCTTTCAAACAGACTCAACTAAGATTACCAATTAAATTTTGTTTTCCCTGATCACACAGATGCATAGAAAGCAGAAAGGGAATGTAACCGAAAGAATGCTTGTTACAAAAATAATTTCCAAATCATGTAAATGTTAGAGAAAAGTAGGCCTCAATCATACTTACAGGTAGCAAAAAGCTTGACCATTTTCTTTTTCTTCTCCAAATTCTAAGAGAATGAAAATGGTCTGAAATGAGATCGAAATTCAGAGAACAGGAGAGAAATTTGACCCTGAAATTCTGCTTGTGGTCTGGAATTAGGATTTTCCCAACCTGCTTGCTAATATCCCATCTTTGAATCACTGCTTTTAGCGTCAGTAGACACCTCCCTGCTCTACTCCCAAAGCTCCTACCTCAATTTCAAAAATTCCTGCTGTTCATAAGTTATATTGAGCAAACCATTTTTACTTTTCCCCCTTTAAAATATAATATATGCGGTCCTGAACACTAACAAAACTGGAGAGATCTTACATATTAATATTTTTTATAACTGCTAAAACAAATTCTTTTACAAAGAGAAAGTAATTGCATGGCAGAGCCTAGGGAGGTTTTTTTTTAAATGAAATTGTTTTCTAAGTAAATGAAAGGTTTTTCCACTATTTAAGTGATGAGAACAAAGAAGTGACGATTTTCCCAACCACCGGCTTATGCTGAATTACAAATGAAATCACAGAATTAATCTGACAGTACAATTTTAAGCTTTCCTTAAAAAAAAAAGTGCAAGAAGCAGGTGAGTGTATTCAAACCTTACTATTAAAGTTCTGTGCTTCTAAATGTGTATCCATTAATCATATGATGTTATAATTTTGGATTCAGTTATTGAACAAATATCAGTGAATAGTACTAGGCATTATTCTAAGCACTGGGCATTCAGGTAGTGAGTAATGTCAATACCATTTTTGGGACACCTTATTTACTTACTACTGGTTTTGTAGTAACAGAAACCAGCAACATTCTTTGCAACAGTAGTTAACCAGACTATTTAGCTTTTTGGGTTTATAAATACAAACAGGATTCTCTAGGACCCTTTTATAATATTGACAAATTAAAAAAAAAAAGTTCTATCCTTCAGTCCTTTATTTTAGGAGGATAGTCATTCAATTTGGTTTTTGTATTGTCCCAAAGCTAAATAAAACAAACTGTAATGTTGATAAGAAGTTAACTACTGCTAATTCCTATTCCTCTCTTATCAATTGTTCATTCCTAATGACTCAATGCCATAAAATCCCACCCTGAGCCTTATTTAATACTTTTCAACAGATCACGCCACACTTAATGATTCACTGGAAGACAAAATTTCCATCTCTTTTCATAGGTTTTTGCAATGCTTTCATGAAACTCTCTACATAAATCAATCATCCAGGGTTAGAAAATATTTCTTATCTATTCTCAAGTTTATTCTTTATTGGCACTTCCCAATTTCCTTGCCTCTCACAAACACTTTTTTTCATAATATCCCATTAATTTGTTCCTTTTCTATTCATCTTGTCAGTTCTTCCAAGAAATCTTTCCCTACCTTTCACCAAATCAACAGTTATCTTCTTGTACCTCAGCACCCAGTAAGCTCTTCCACATGTTGACGCTTAGCAACATGTATGGTAATGCACTCGATAGACTCCACACATATCTACCTCGAGAGGAAGGACCTTATCTCTGTAAACTGGGCCAACACCTAGCAGGGGGTCTGGAATATGGTGAGCAAGGATTTGTTAAACTGAAATTGAAACTTAGAATCATGCTCCTCAAAATTCATTTTGGCTAGCATACTTAAATATCACTGGTGGGAAGGTACAAAACTTGCAGGAAGCAATCTGGAAATACTTTTCAAGAATTTTGATAATATTAGATCTCTAACCCATTAACAGTCCTCTATGAATATTCCCTAAGAAAATAATCAGAATTATGAAAAAGTTTTCAAAACACTGTTCATTGATATGTCAGTGTTACAGAAAAGAGAAAATTTAAAAACTGTCAATACTAAAATGATTAACTTGTGTTCCCAGTCACTCAGTGAAGTATAGTTAAGCTATTAACAATTCAAAAGATTTGTAGTATCATGAGGAAATTTTATAATATTGAACTTTAAAAAAGAAGACTAAAAATTCTGTATTTTAGTCAAGTATTGTGACAGAGAATCAAAAAGAAATATGGCAAAGTGTTAACAGTGATTGTGTGGGGGAACTGAACTATGAATAATCCTCCTTTGTATTTTTATATATTTCCCCCATTTCTATAATTGGAATATGCATACACACACACACATATTTTTTATGATACTATAATTTTTAAATGTATTTACACAAACTGGTAATAAATAATTAAAATTTTATTTCACAAGTATGCCCAAGGTGTTCAATTTTCTCTGTACCTAACAAATATTAATACATGTAGGATCTTTAACATTAAAACACACCCACTTTGCTTTATTAAAATAATAAAAGATTTATCATGGTTAGAGTTTCCAAAATGGCCCTAAAATGCTCATAAGATAAGTGATTTCTAAATCATTTAGCCATCATGCTTTCAGCCTGTAAGGCACCATTAAAAAAGAAATTATAGGAATGCTTTTAAGATAATAGACATTTCCTCAAAAACAAAATAGCACTGTAAAGACAGAGAACTGTGAAGCCTCCCATTTCCTGCCATATATTTCAATAGAAGGGGAGAAATGTGATAAGCACCACAAGAGACATGAAAGAACTATTCAAAGAACAAGACGTAAATCACTTCTGGCTAAAGAAGGGAAGGAGGGGCAGAGAGAAAATTAGAGCAACTCCACGGAGGACACAGCACCTGAACTGGGACTAAGAAGGGAAGATTTCAGCAGTTCTAGGTGTACTCATCCCATCTGGAGGACAGAGCTGGAATGTTCTCCCATCCTTTGAACATGCTTCTTACTCTGCCTAGACACCCATTTCTCCCTCCTCCTTTATGTTCACGTAACATGTCATTCAAAACACAATCTCACATGTAAATGTTCAGGAACCACCTGCTCCTAGTTTCCCCAAGCCAGTACCCGCATGGTTCATTATTACAGCCCTCACAAACAACACCCGGTATTGCCAGGCTGTCAGCCACACTAACAGACCACAAAATTCTCAAGGCCAGACAGAATCTATCTGTATCCCTCCCTATAGCCTCAGTATCCCTAGAACTTATCAAGATGTTTGGGGTATATTACTAATGAATATACCTCAGCAGATATTTAAATTGTCTTGAGGAGAGCCTCCAATAAATTTTAACTTAAACACTAGTACTATAGTGTGAAATATCTCAACTCTCCAAAATGTCTCTGTAAAATGGAACAAAATTTCAATAAATTTTCCCGATTTTTCTAACTTAATAGTTTTCTATAACTTACTTTTGTTTTATTTCCAATGTATATACGTAATCATTAAGTATCTTTAAAAATGCAAGTCCCAAAAAATTTCCTGTTACTAAAAAAATTCCAAATAACTTAAGCCTTCTGTAGATCTCAATGGGTCAAATTACATAACAATGTAAGAGAATAAATGTAATTTATCCCATGAATTTATATACAAATAAATTTACATATAAATAAATGTAATTTACCTGGAGGATGAGTACATGGAGATTTGCCTTGGTAACTGATTGGTCAATAGAGATTAATCAGTTTAATCAAAAATTTCAGATAGCAGGGTAATAAAAACACGTTGCTCTCCTAAAAAACTACGGCATGATTAACTCTTGCAGAGAGACAAGGGTTGAGGATCAGCAAGGAGCACACTGCTAGCTCTGAAAGAGAGGGAATATTCTACTTACCAAGTCAAGTGGCAGTTTATTGGATGCTTGTTTTATTATTTTTATAATAAATGTTATATAAATTGTGTATATCTAATTTTATTTAATAAAGTTTCTTAAATCCTATGGAAACTAACTCAGGAAAAAATGGCAAAATTTAGGCAATACAATTAATTGGAAATAAATATTATATCAATAATATTATCTGTATACGTTTATACTACTTGCTGTGCCTACCTAAGATTTATTTTTCCAACACACACAGAACTTGACAATTTTATATTTTTCTTTCAACTGTCACATTTTTATATGAATTTGATGCATACAATAGTTCGTCCAAGAAGAAACAAAACAAAAATTTGCCTTCCATTTTTATCTAGTCCATCGAGATGAGCCTCAGGAGTAGAATTGTTGTCTGAATATGGTTCCCTGGACTTTGGTGAAAGTACTGTTTTTCTTTGAGTTTACAAATGAACACTTAGAAGATGTAATCCTAGGAACTTATTATATAGTGAGATTTTTTTTAATCAGTCAATTAAGTTTACACAAACACTGAACTTTTCTGTGATCATTTTCCTAGCATCATCATAATAGGAATTTCACTGTTATTTTCTGTCCAGAAATCAAAACATATAAATACAGAAAGGTTAAGACAAATTCTCTGAAACAGCAATTTGCAGGGTCTGATAGTGGAAAGAGATGGGCCTTAGAGGCAGAGAAAAGTGAGTTGAAATTCTGATAGTACAACTACTCATTTTGACGCCTTATGCAAGAGCCTGTTTTTCTTCTTTTTTAAAATGGAGATATTGTCTATCTATAAAACTGCAATGTGGATTAAATAAAATTTTAAGAAGTGTCTTCTATATATGTATATATATATATATACCTGTCTCTTAGAAGGTGTTCTTTAAATAACGGGTATTAACATTTCCATTACATTATAATTACTATTGTTATGGTTATTAATAATGAAGATGTCATTACTGATCTTTAGAGTATTAAAAATAAATTCTAAGTAGGTAAAGAAGATTGAAGTACTAGAAAAAGAATTCACTCAACTAAAAGGCAAACAATGCCATTGTTCTGTCACTGTGTATAATTAAAGACCATAGTGAAATTACATAAAACAGAAATAAACTTAAAGTTGTCTTCTCTCCCCTCCAAATCTACCAATTTCCCAATCCTAGAGAAAACACAGGTCATGGTGTATGAATGGTCTATGAATTCCCCTAAAGAAGTACTGGTATACAGCCCCTACTGGAATTCTAAGAATTTTGTCATCTAAAAAATGCCTTATGTCATTAAAATTATTTTATTCTAAAGATAACTTTAACTGATAGATGCAGTAAATTTACCATATGAATAATCTACCATTTCAGTTATAATCAGATATTTGAACTATTTTGAACACTCCCCTAAATTTGTTTACTTATTATTTTTTTTATTTTTTAGTACTTCAGTCCCACTTACATTGTGATTTAATTTTTTTAAAAAATGCTATAGCAAAGCCCTCCTTCATCAAGGCAGAAATAATCTTTTGAATCTTTTGAAAATTGATATTCTTTATTCATGATAGGCTTATAATAGTGTCTATTTGTTTAGACATCCTTATTTTTCCTAACACTCTGCTCACTACAATCATTCAATGAGTGTTTATTAATAAACACATATAAAATAAGTCACAAATGTGAATGTGCTTAGTCATCTATAAAATAATATGAAATACAAATTATTATAAAGGTATTACATTTTAGGATATATTAATACCCCATTTAACATATTGCATACTACACAGAGTATACTACGCATACTAATATATCACAATGCAATTAAAAGCATAAACTTCTACATAAACACAATTGACTGACAATGATTTCTAAAAACTGTGTACGCTCTATACCCTAATATATAGGGAAGGACAGGTGATAAAAAATTACCAACCTAGCCCCAGAGATACTAGAATTCTGCCTCAGAATCAGGCCAAGGTAAATTTAAAAGGTTTTTTAGTCAACAAATGAAGTTAAAACGTCCAAAATAATCCCGGTGTGTGCTTTATGGTAATTCATGATTACTAATCTTAAAATAACTCACAAAAAAGTGATTAACCACCAAATTGTAATTTTTACACTGACTTTATTCAGTATTTCAATGTAAATTAAAAGCACTGATCTGGTTGTCTAATGGTGATGGGATGTCCATTTCCTATCACATGATCAACCAGGTACAGACTGACAATGGTTATTAAATCACACTGCAGAACTTGACAGCCCATTTTCTTTATTAGATGCTGCCTAATTTAAAGATTCTGGAATACAGAAAGGAGTTTTATTATTTCCTAGAAATGTGGGGTTTGAAGAATTATTTTTATCTTTTATCAATATTTTAATTCACAAACATATTTTAATTCATAAATGTCTAATATCTAGGACTGTGAAAGAATATAAATAGACTAAACAAAACTAAAAACCACAAAATAATAAGGATGAGATATGCCACTTTTGGGACCAATAATGAAGAGTGTAGAAAGTCTATGTAAAAAAAAAAGATAATTTACCATTTTTTCTCAACAACATTGTTCTAGTCAAGAAACTTTCAAAAATTAATATTGATTTGTCCAATTAGTTCCATATTTCCCAATAATTAGTAAGAATCAGAAAATCTTGATTCAACTATACAGTCTCAGTTCTACTTCAAATTCAAGACAAGTAATCAAGAGACTGAGGAATTAAAGTAATTTTTGTCTGCCTGGACTGCCAAAAAAAGTAGCAAGAATTGGATTAGTTTTTGACATCCTAATAGAACAGAAAAAAGACTACTTAGAGACAAATATGAAACATTCAGATTTTATAGTTGATACTTAATTCTGTATTACATGCATCTAGTAGTTTTATAAAGTTCTGATTCATGTTATACTAACATCACCAATTTTGGAAGTAACACTAGTAAAACAAAGAATCAAAATCATTTAACTGCAGGAAGAGTGGGAAGTTAATACACAGTGGGTGTGGGGTTACTGTACGGGGAGATGGGAAAATTTAGTAGTAGAAGGTGGTGAGGGTACCAAAACATAGTGAATGCAATCAATCCCACTGAACGGTATGCTTGGGAGGGGTTGAAATAGAAAAGTTTATGTTGCAAATATGTTCTCAAAATTTAAAAAAAGAAAAAAAAAAAAAGAGCAACTAAAGAGACAGTGACAATTAAAGACAATACATGATCCTGAACAGGAATTAATAAAAGAGAAGAAAAAGCTCAAAATGATATTTTGGTCCAGGGGTGAATCCCAGGGATGAGTCTGGCCCTAGCAACATGGGATTGACAATGCCTGCATGATAAACTGAGGGAAAAGAATTGTAACAAAGTAAGTCAGTGGCTGAGAGAGCTCAAATAGAGTCAAGAGCTATCTGGAGGCTACTTTTATACAAGCTTCAGCCAGATATTGCTGTTTAACATGGTTTGCCAAACCCCAACCAAAACCATTCCTGCCAACCCTCAAAAAACACCTTCGGCTCTATCTGAGATTCTACAAGGTTCCATGCACAAGGATTACTTTCCATAATCCTACAACCTCCAGATGGGTTCCTAGGCCAGGTAAGTCCTGAAACCCAGAGGTGCCACTCTCCCCAGAACATCAACTAGTTCCATCCCCCTATCCCATATTATCAACAGCCTTTCACAACATGAAAAAATTAGAATGGATATAGTTCAAATACCCCTACAGATCAGGAGAGAGATCAAAGGAGAAGGAGGAGTTATAACAGAGAAGACAGGATTTACCAAATGAATATGACAGCTGAATCATTATATTAACATCTCTTTTAGTCTCCAGTGTCTTGAAGCAGGTAGAAGGAAAAACCTAAAACTCTGAAATCTGTTCTATAACTACTTCTTACAATGTACTTTGAAATTTATTGCTTTTTTGTATTCATGATATATTTCACAATAAAAGACGCTTAAAAAAAAATACTACTGGAATATATGAAAAAAATAGAATATACCATCAGCTTTATATCAATGTTAAGTTTCTTGAACTAGATAACTGCACTTAAGGTAGATACATAAAAGAATTTCTAATTCTTAGGAAATGTACGTGGAAGATTTAAGGGTTCAAGGAGCATGATGTTTACCACTTATACTCAAGTGTTCAAGAAATGGATTGAAGAATAGATGGTAAGGTTGACAGATATCAGAGAGATACAAAGATAGATAGATGGGTTGATAGAATGATGGGTAGATAGCTAGAATGATATCGCAAATGTGGCAAAACATGGCAAATGTGGCAAAATGTTAAAACTGGTGTATTTGGGTATCTGGGTGTACAGGACATACTGAAGTTCTCTGTATGAAGTTCGTTTTATTTTTGTAACTGTCCCATAAGTTTGAAACTATTTCAAAATAAAAAGTTTAAAAATAGATTTAACCGAACTCATTATCTGTGAAGTTTTACTTTATACACGTCAAGTATATTTGTAATAATATATTAGTTGAAGCTTATGTTGCAATTGTTTTATGTTTTACAAAAGTAATTTGATTTGTGGCATATCAGATTTTACATAATAAGTGGTTTCAAAAGATCAAAAAGAAACTCAAGATGTCTTTAAAATCATATAAAATATTTGACCATAGGGAGTTTTAAAAAATGCAAAATAAATCACATGTATAATATCTAAAGACATTTGTCATCATAACTATACATCTACTCAACTGTAAACTGCCATCCTGACCCTTCATGGACTTTACATACATTCTGACAACAGCTTACATTTATAACATTTTATGTCAAATAGACTTAATGTCAAAACAACAGAACAAAGAATCATTTGTTAATTACTAACCTAAATGTTTGGGATCAAAATGACATAATTTCTAATTCTTGTAGAGAATATATGAGAAAAATTACACCACTATCTACCATTTACTAAGCATACTCTCTATTCTTACCTAACATGAAATAATTTTTTATGAGACAGAAATTACATAAAAGTATCAAATGTTTTAGAGATGACTCTACACTGTTTAGTTTTAAAAATAAGCCAAATTATGAATGATGAGTGCACTTACATACCTGCTCAGTATTGTATAATCGATTCTCTGTGCATGCACATTAATACAAAAGGAAATTCTTCAATAGACTTTGAACCTCCCAAACACGATGTGAGAATGACTGACAGCTGAGAGGAAATATAACTAAAACAGTCTGCTGGAGAGCCATTAAAATCTAAGCCTGAGTGACAGTATAGTTGGATGTGCAAATTTGTGCAGGAATGTAGCCACATTTCTGGCAATTCCCTCATGGTCTTAGATTTATTGACAACGGCCCTTTCTTTTTCAGTTGTAATGTTACACTTCAAGAACATTATTTGAGTTGGAAGACCTGTCTTATGTTTAAAATAAATACACTAAAAGCTTGGATTAAAAAGACATGGCATTTCAAATAATACAAGAAACAAGAATTTGTACAAAAAAATCACATTTCATAGTAACTGCTATATGAAGTCAAAACATCAGTTACCTTAGAAAAAATAAGCAAGCAATTTTGCATGTCAGCCTATATTTCCCTTTGACTTCATATTCATTTTTAAAAATTTTCAGCAGTTTTCTCAGATCATTAGACTCTCAAGAGTGTTTAAAAAAAAAGAATTCGTATTTTAAAACATATGCTCTTTATATATTATTTTGCAGATTTCTTTACTTCCAATATTTGCTTGTTCCTAGAAGTAAACTCAGTACTTAACTCTTTTAAAAACCATTTAATAACTGCATTTGATCCCCATCACTCTGTACTGAGCCTTTCCTATGTCTTCACTGCTTTGGAATGCAATATTAAAAAATGAAAGCACGACATTTTTCCTTCAGCAGTTCATAATTTAATATGGGTAAAGTTAAAACAAATGTACATATTCCAAGGTATAAATATCAAAAAACCAACTCCAGTTGTTGTGATGACTATTTTATAAAAAGTTGTTGAGCGTTTTCAAGAAAAGTATTGTAATATTTTATAGGTGAACAACAATCATAGTTAAAATTGATATAGCACTTTGTAATTAAAGAAGTGCTTCTCATAAAATTCATTCAAAACACCTCCATGAGACACGTACTTTCTCCCTTTACTGAAGAACTTGAGACCCAGAAGAAGTTGAACCAAGTTTATATATAAAGTAGTAGAGTCAAGATTCAAATCATATTCTCACACAGTTAAACCAAAACTGCCACTGGCTTTATAATTCTCAAGTTCTTTCATATAAGTAAACATATTTGATCCTCATAACAACCTATCAGATAATAATAGCAGCTAATACTCATTAAGAGTATGTTATGTAGTAGGCACTGTTCCACACTATATTAACTCATTCACTCTTCACCGTGCTCTATAAAGAAGGATTACATTATTACCATGTTTTATAGATAAGAAAACTGAGTGTTCCACGCACAATTAAAGAGCTAATAGGTAGGGGAATCAAAATTCAAACCCAAGGCATCTTATTCCAGCACCAATAATATTGTTCATCACCACTCTCTTTGGACAGGTTAACGTAGAGCAAGTTAAGAAACTTGTCCCAAGTTATAAGGAAAGAAAACTGCAGTGGAAGTACAAGAATGCTTTCTAACTCTCTCCCTAGCTACTTTTCCTAAGTATAGTTCAAATAATCAGAATCATTCAATCCAGAAGGGATTAGAAGGCTATAGATGTAAAGCATCTTTTGAAGCAGAGTACGAGCAGGGCAGGAAGAGTGGCAGAATAGAGAGAAGGAATTCCAATATTCAAGAGAAAATTTCTTTTTCAAAGACTGGAAGTAGAAGAATAAAATGTATGTAGGCAAGGGACTAAAGTATTTGCCATTCTGGTGTAGGAAGGAGTACGCATTGGGGTGGAAGAAAAGGGATGATTTCTAATTAAGAAAACTAGTGAAAGTGAAGTTCAAGTCTGATTAGTTTTGAGAGACATTTAAAGCCAATAAAAAGGATTTGGGAAAAGTATTGTGATGACCCCAAAAGAACTGATACCCACCCTTACCAAAAGCACCTACCTAATACCAGAAGCAAAATTTTAAAAAGAAAACAGACCACAGAACTGTACAACACTAAAAAATGAACCCTAATATAATCTATGGTCTGCAGCTACTAGACTAATTACAATAATGTTGTTTCCTCAGTTATAACAAAGGTACCACACTAATGCAAAATGTTTACAGTAACGGAAAACTGGGAGAGGGGGATACACTCTGCATCACTTTTCTGTAAGACTTCTCTGCAAATCTACAATTGCTCTAATTAAAAAAATAAGTACCTAGCACACAAGAAGTGATAAAATCACTGAAAGAAAATGACTAATATATTCTCTTTTCTTTCTTTTTTTTTAACTGAAATGGCATTTACAGTTTATAAACTCCTTTTCATTGTTAAAACTTTCATGTAGAGCAGACTTGAAGGAAGAAGCATAACTAAATATAATGTAATTTGCATTTGTTCCCATGACATGATTCTATGGTCTGGTTATTTAGCATATAAACTTCCTCAGAGTTATATTAAAATCAGGTTAAAAAATGTGACGACAAAATCCCACTCAAATGAATAAAAAGAAATGAAAATCTAAAACTAAAGTACATGTTAAGAGTGGTATGTGCAACAAACAGAAAAAAACCTGTCACAGCAGAGACCAAAGGCCATGCTACAAGCAAGAAAGAAGTACTTTTTAAAGACATAAAATGAGGAAAGCTAACCCTAACGAAATTTCTTCTCATTACCTAAAACAAACCAGGTCACTGAAATGGGTTTACACTACAGCATTTTGTACATTTTCATTTCATAAAACCATATATTCCCATGGAAATACCTTAGGCATGTGCTCACAATAACTGGAATACCTAACATGAGTTTATAAGTGCTTTTGCTGGAGTTCGACAAACTAAATCACAGCGAGGGCCCGCCAAGATTTTTAATGATGTCAACAGCTATGTTGGAAGTATGAATTACCTCTGTGGCTATAAACTGCACGTGTAAAATACATTACATGTGTGTGAGAGAAACCTTAATGCAGGAGACCAAATAAAGGTCTTAACTGCACACAAACACGTCAAAATCAACCCAAACTCCCTAAAATACAGCAAACATGCTTCCTCCCAAAGCTGGTACTGTTAAATATGCTTTGATGAATTAAGTTCAAGTGTAACTGCAATTGAAATATATGATTCAACTGAGCTGTGACCTATTTTACCTCTGAAAAGTAAAAGGAAATTATGGCAGTTGTGAGACTTATATTTTTCCATTCCAAATCCTTCTGAAAGTTATTTCACACTGGAGCTGAAGGCAAAATGTACTTAGTGACATTTATTTGTTTTAAAATTAGTTATTTATGCTACTGCTCATAGGAAAGATAGAATTTTAATAACAATGTATTAAATAATAACAATCATATTCTTTCATTTACTTTTAAACCAGTACAAACCAAGAGTCATACAAGAAGGAAATAATCTCAATACATAAAATGATATCTAAATCTACAATTCAATTATAACTACATGACACATTTACATACAAGAGAACCAACAATCAACAGGACAAACAGAAAATTCACATATATAAATATGTGGTTGAAAATACCCACCCCTAGCAGAAAGCTTTTTGGTGTTGATAATTTTGGCAGCATATTCTTGGCCAGTAGGAATTTTCATACATCTTCTCACCACTGAGAATGCCCCCCTGAAAACCAATAATTAGCAGGTCATCAATATAATCAGCTCTGATACGCTATTAAAATACTATGACAACCTAATCATTTTTATTGATTTCAGTGAATTATCAAACATCAGTGCACTAGAGTAAGGTCCAGAAAAAGAACAATTCTGTCTGGAAACCCAGATCTTCTTCAATGTTTGAGAATAAAAGTGAATTTTATTTAACAAATTATTAATCAACAAAATGAAAAGAACTGCCAACAATGACGGCTCTTGTTTGCACATGAAATTTGAAAACATTTTACAATTCACACTCAGCACCAAATGCTCTGAGAAAATCCTGCAAAGAGCAGAGCTGAGAAGGAGCAGCAAAAATCTGCTGTCTTTTTATTTGGTAGGGGAAAAATTAATGTGGCTCCAAGCATATATGGCCATTACTTTCATTAAAATAAAAATCGTGAGCACATTTGTGTGGTTTAACAAAACCTGGTATGGTTATTTCACTATGCGCTGTTTGGGATTGGGGGAGGGGAGATATTTGAATTAAGCTGCTCTTCCGACATATTCTCCATGTTTCGACAGCAGACAATATATAGACATGATTCTCATTACATTTAAAAGATAGTTACAGGTCCTGTAATTCAACAGTATAAACCAGCAGCTTGGACACAAACACACCCCTTTCATAAGTAATAATCGAAACTAGGAAAAGAGGAATTGGGTTTGGGTTTGCTGCTACATAAATCAACAATCAGGGCTCGGCCCCTAGGTCCCTTCGCACAGGTCTTGGCTAGGTCTCCAGTACCCTTCCTTAACATCTACAAGCAGTTCTGCCAGCGGGTGCAGGGGGTCGTTTTATACTATGCTAGGCTACCCTTGGGAAGCGCTCCTCCAATCTACAGAGGGCTTTTCCGCTACCTGTACAAATAAATCCGCACAGAAAACGCGGAGATGCACAAGTATATACTAGAAAGGATGATGATATGCAAGTAATCTAGTGCAAAGAATAATTGATGATATCGGGTAGGGTGGTCGACTCCGTTGGGTGGCCCTTTTCCTGGACAGAACTACTGGATGCAAAATAGACTCTACGACAAGTTGAACTTTCGGCATCAATAAATATGGCACCGTCTGGGGCAGTGAGTTCTCATTCGTATGTGGGTTATACCGCCGACACGCCGGCTAACCCGGAGGGAGGCATCTCTATTTACACAAAACGTGATCTACATCGCATTTACATAGATTCTTGTTTCCTACACACACACGCACTTTTCAGGATGACAGCTACAACTGCAGAGGTCGTAAATTCACTAAGTCTCTGGGTTAAAGAGTAGGAGGGAGGGAGGGATTATCAGAAGGGGCCACAGCAGGGGTGGGGGTCTTTCCCCTCCCTTGCCCCAGTCCTCTTCTAAGGCAGCTGATAAAGCAGGAACCCCCCTCTTTCCCTGGTTTCCCAAACTCCCTCGCCCCACTCCGGAGGCCGACAGGTCAGGGGCAACGCCACCCGCCCTCTGCTGGAAAGGGGATGTGAGTATGCCGGGCAAAGGCGCTTACTTTCCGAGCTCCTCGAAAAGCTGATACTCGTCCGTGAACCTGGTGCAGGTTGTCGTCGAAGCCATCCTCGGTCCGGACTGTGCCCCTGGCTCGAAGGGCGGCGGACGAGACGCGAGCAGTCGCGCGGCTTCGCTGGGACTGGCCCTGCAACGCTGTCACCCAGGGCCGCCCTCACTTTTCTCGTCCGAAAGTAGCTCGCCCGGGAGGGAGTGTGCGCAGGGGCGGGGTGGGAGGGGAGATGACCAGAAAGGGCGGCGTGGGGTCTCCTCCTTACTGTCCGCCGATCCGCCTCCTCCTCCAAGCCTTGCTTCCTTCTTCTCTAGATGCTCCACCCGCCCTTACCAGCCCCTCTCCCCAAGTGCAGGGGGCAAAGTATTCAAGAAGACGGGGCCGAGATATGAAAAAAAGCAGCCGGGCATCGGGCGGGAGGCGAATACTTGCGAAAGGAGCCGCACCAGCGACGGGAGGGACAGAGGCGGCGGGGAAGGAACCCGAAGGGGGCGGGGGAGGTGCGAGGGGCCGAGGCCGCCGAGCGTGTAGCGGACAGCTTCGAGCCCAGCTGCAGCTGTCAGCGGGCGCGGGGCGCGCGGGGACTCAGCTGAGCGCGCGCTCCTGGCACCGACCTCCCTCCCGCGGGCAGCGGCCGCAAGGACTGGGCCCGGCACCTCCGCGTCCTCGCGCTCCCCAAGGAGCCCGCGCGGCTTGGCGACTGCGCGGGGAGAGAAAGAGTGCTCGGCTCAGGCTAAGCCTCTTCTGCCGTCCCCAGGCCTCCGCCTCCTCCTCCGGCCCCTCCTCCCGCCGCGCCCTCCGCCTGCCAGCACCCTCCCTCGCTGGTCCCACACCTCCCTCTAGCGACTCCAATCCTCTCCCTTCGTGGCTTTCTCCCTCCCTCCCTTGGCCTCCCGCACGCACACGCCCGTCTAGGGGAGAGTCCAAGGGGCAGGAGGAGGATGCGCGGGGGAAGAATCCCGGAGGGAGCTTAGGTGAACGAGGCCAGACATCAAAGGTACCCACTTAAACCCGCAGAAAGGCTCCTGCCCAAATCTGGGACTAAATTTAGCAGCAGGAGGCGGACGACTCGTGAACCGTCTGGGGGGGTCGTGGAAGCCCCCCAGCCCCGATGTGGGCGCCAGGCACGAGGGACAATGCGCCCCGGGCGGGAGAGCGAGCGGCGCTACCACTTGGCGCCGCTCGTGTTGACACGGGGCCCGGGTGTGCGCAGCTGGCTGCTTCTAGAGAAGGTTCACCCGTCTCCCAAGTCAGGGTCGGGTCCCACGCCAGCGGAAGCCGCGCTCGCCGCAACGCCAGCTCCCAGGCGCCGGGCGCCGGGCTGCTCCCTCCCCCACAACCCCATTAGCGACGGCGACGCCGGCGGGTGCGCCACGTTTCACTCCTGATTTGACTGCAACCTCATCCTCCGCCTCCCCCGCCGTTTTCCAGATTGGGTTGCTCAGAATCTGGCAGTCCCCAAAGGCCTTTGCTTCGGCCATGAACGTTAACAGAATGAAAGCAAAAACCCTTCCACCGGGCCACACCTTCCCTTCCCTTCTCTTCGGAGTAAACTCCACTGTGAACCTCACTAATGCTGATAGTAAGACGAGTTCTCGCGCGATCTCCCGCTCCGCCGCGGGGGCGGGGAAATGGGAAGGCTGGGTGTCGGTCACGCGACCCATGGGGGCTGACGTCACTCTTATCACAGGAACCGCCGCTAGCCTGTTTCGCTTTGCGAAAGGAAAGAGGAAAAGAGGTCGTGGGTGCTTTGCTTGCAGGAGCAAAGATTTGGCCAAATAGTTGCACATGAGTGTAATTCCTAACGGTGTAACTGAAAAAACACTCAACTATTCAAGTATGTTCCTTACTCTATTAACATAGCCGTCATTGTATACAGTAAGAGGGAAAATAAGTATGCATTATTTAAAATATGTAAGTTAATTGCTAGAACTACCCTTGGTCATCCCTATATCTTAAATATTAGAGCATTTCGAATTTAGAGGCAGAACAGAAACAAAGAAATTATGAATTGTCTTTTTCGAATTACTGCCTTTTGTTCATCAGAGGAGCCTTTTCAAATTATTGCCTTTTGTTCTTCAGCATGAGCCCTGAAAACCTTGCAGTTTTAATCCAGATTTGTTCATCCATAGAGTCGAAATTTCACAGCGGAGATGGACAGAAAAATATCATTTGCAGATATTGAGATTCTTAAGGCTTAAAGGGGTTGTGGCTTGTGCTCATGAACTAGGATTAATTGATTATCTTGTCTACTGTCACATATAATCCTAAAGTTCCCTAATTTTCTGATTTGGGCAATGCTATTCTGCCAATAATTGCAGTTTTATGGAAGTACTCAAAATGCTCATAATGTTTAATACTTTAACAAAACTGGTTTGTATGTAAATATTCTGTTACCCAGGTGTAAAAAGCAAGTATACTCCGAAGAAGATATACAAGTGGCCAATAAGTACATGAAAAGATGCTCAACATCATTAGCCATTAGGGAAATGCAAATCAAAATGATGAAATACTGCCTCTCACCCAGTAGAATGTCTGTTATTTTAAAAAAGGAGAGTAAATATTGGCAGGGATGCAGAGAAATGGAAACCCCGCTCCCCCACCCAGACATTGTATAATGGTATAGCCACTGTGGAATGTATAATGATATAGCAGCTGTGGAAAACAGTTTGGCAGTGCCTCAAAAACTTAAGTATAGAATTACCATATGACCCAGTAATCCCACTTCTAGGTATATACTCAAAGAAATTGAAAGCAGGGACTTGAAAAGAGTAGCATTATTCACAAAAGTAAAAGTAACCCAAGTGTCTATTGATACATGAATGGATAAACGTGGTATGTACATTGATGGACTAATATGTAGCTATAAAACAATAAAATTCTGAAACATGTAACAATATGGATGAACCTTGACGACATTATGTGGAATGAAATAAACCAGGCACAGAAGAGCAAATATTGTATGAACACAGTTATTTGGATAAAAGTAGAATATACAAATTTATAAAGACAAAAAAGATTACAGACTACCAAGGGCAGAAGTGGGTTTTGGAACACGGAATTAGTGATTAATGGGTACTGAGTTGCTGTTTGGGGTAATGGAAAAGTTTTGGTAATGGATGGTGATGGTAGCACAACAGAGAATATAATTAACACCACTGATCTGCATGTTGAAAGTGGTTAAAATTGAAAATGGTATGTTGTAAATATGTTATCATCATTTATTTTAAGCAAGCGTAGCATTGTATAAGATGATCCTATAAAAGATGATATCCAGCTATATAGAGCAAAGAAATATGTTATCTAAATATTAATATTTGTTCTATAAAATTGTAAGGAAAAAAAGCAATTTGATCTAGGCAAAAGAGTTTTAGATTTTATTGTAAAAATTTAGCAATATGACTCCAAGTTATAATGTGATCATTTAATATATCATCTGAATCTAAAACTAAAACAAGAAAAGTGAAATTAAAACAATAAATATAAGTAATATAAAATTTTATAACTCTGTGAGGAAAATTGTTTTTTTAAATATTCAAGTAATGAAGTCTACATAATTACAGTATTTATCTCAGTTATTTAAACTACAGATAATTGCAAATGGTTATGATAATTGTGCAGTATAAAGAATATTAACTGAGTTTTAATACGAATATAGTATTAGACAGTAAGCACGTACATTTTTAAGCAAGCACTGTTTGCTTTATCTATATTTGTACTGAACCTTTATCTTAGATGAAAACATTTCTCTAATTTAAACAAATATATCAGCTATTTCTTGAGTCTGGACCTCTAAAAGACAGTAATCAAGTCAAAGGTTTTTGAGCTCTATTTCAATATAATTTCAGGAATAATGGCTAAAAGATAAAGTTAAATTAAAAAAAAATGTAGACCCATAAAGTAAAATAACAGTAGATGTTATATTTAATTCAGTTTAGTGAGTGCCACAATGTATATACATTTTATCATCCACTTAAACAGCTCCCATGAATAAAATGAGGAGGAACTTTAGGAAAGGAATACAAGGGGCCAAAACCCATATGATTATTTCATTGTTTGTTTAATTTGACTATCATTAATATGGAACCAGATTAGTATTTTCATTATAAGATCCAATTTTATTAGTATAGAATCAGGTATTTCTTTTAGACTCCAGTGTCTTAGAAGAGTTGAAGGAAAAATCTGAAATTGTGGAACCATGACCATATCAAACATTGAAGTCTCTTCTATAACTACTTGTTAAAATACTTTGAAATTTATTGGGGTTTTTTTGTATATTATGTTATGTTTCACAATAAAAAAAATATAGAATCAGAGACATTCAATGATTGCTATGTGCTTTGTTGAAATATTCTACAATGAACATATGATAATTTTATAAACTAAAATAGACAGACCTAATTTATAGAAGGTACAATATTTTAATTATAGTGCCTGAAATGATCTTTAACACGGATACTGTTATACCATCATTTAAGACCATAAACTCATAATAGTGATCATTCGCACTCTATTATTATTTTCAAGCTTCTCCTTATACCTTACATACAGTATAAAAAATTATTTCAGTATTAGCAATTAGAAAGTTAAATCTGCTTCACAAATTACTATTCCTTCTAGAATTATGCAGAAATGAATTTGGATTATGATCTTCTGTTTGTTTCATTCAGTAGCCCCTTATCATCTCTCATTTCTGGTTTTGTCCCCCTTCATTCCAGTCTCAGCACAACAGCCAGAATGATTTTCTTAAAACTTCAGTCAGATCAAATGCCTCTGATCCAAACCTTCTGAGGGGTTTCCATCTCAATTGGACTAAAAACCAAAGTTTTAAAAATGCCTACAAGACCCTAAGGGTTCTGTCCATCGCTATCACCCCATTACCCTCCTAAATTCATCTCCTGCTGTAGCTCACTCTGCTGCAGTCACACTCACCAACTTGGTGACCCTGAAACACACGCAGTATGCTTCTGATTAGGGAATTTGTACTTGCTGTTTCATTCTGCCTGGAATGTTCTTTTCTTAGTTATCCTCCTTTCTCTTTCCCTGACCTCCTTCCCATCTTTTCTCAACTGTCACCTTATCAGTGAGGCCTTCCCTTCAGTTATTGCACCTCTCACAGTTTCTATTCCCATCCTCTGCTTTGTTTTCTCCTTAATAACCGATTACAATCTAGCACACTGTAAATTTTACTTTTTCCTTGCTTATTGTTGATTCTTCCCCAGTAGAGAATAAATTCTATGAGGACATGTATTGTCTGTTTTGTTCATTGCTCTAATTCCAACACCTAAACTGTGCCTGGCACGTAATAGATGCTCAGTAAATTTTGTTGAATGGGCACATTAGTTATTTGGGGTTTAGGTTATCTAATCATGTTTTTCCTGTTAATACTAATAGCTAAGAATGAACATGACAATAAGACTTATTATAAAGGCGATTTTTTCAGCTATTTTCCATTAGTTGACCACAATATCTCCATGATTAATAGCATTTATGGAGAGAAATAGATTTTTTTTTAAAGCAGTAATAATTGACATCAAAAGGAAAGAGAAAGGACGCAGTGCTAATTTTTGCCATTGAAGTCCATGAAGGAAGAAAGGATCTTTTGTTTTTTTCTATTTTTAGATGTATTGGCCTTATCAAATTTTACATTGTAATATAATACAGATGCCAAGAGTTTCAAATTACTAGATCTCATTGTGAAGATTCAAGTTATTGTAACGAAAAGAAGAATGGAGATTTATGAATTTTTAACGTGAGAAATGGGAAAAAAATCTTAGCAGCATATTTGTTTTCTCAAATGACTTAAGATTTGAAAATTGAGATTAGCCAGTATATTGCTTCCAGCTCCTTTCTACTTTGCTGAGCTGAAAACAAACTATTCATGATGTTATCCTCTTATAATTTACGTTTAGTACTGGAAAGGCAGTAACAGTCAGCAAAGGATAGAGCAGGGTGTAGTTTGAAAAGTAGTTCAAAGTCGAGCCCTATCACTACAAAGGATGTCAGCCTTCCATCAACACGAGACCTTAGTCTTACTCTAAATGTAAACCCCATCCTTCTCTGTGATATTATCATGGGAGCAACAGAAGACAAAGTAAAAATTACCATTACAAACAAATACATCATGAGAGCCAAAGATAGAAAACTATTTTCATTCTTTCTCTCATTTGGCTATTTGAAATTAAAAATTGCAGGACTTCAGTTGTCTCACTGGGAAGGGACAAGTTAACAATACTTAAGTAAACAAAAGATGATATTGTCGTTCACTGATTTCCCCTAGCTGCTAAGTTCTAAGACAAGAAACAATGAAAAAGGAATGTTACCTAGATAGTTCCTCAAAGTGCAGAATACATCTGTAATAAACAGATGTCTGGGAAAATTTTAGCAGGGACTGGATTGTAACCAGGCTGCATTGTAGATTTGGAGACAAGAGGAAAAAAGCAACTTGCAGTTTCTTTCCAGTTAGCCTTCTCAAAAGGCTGGCACGTGATTGTGTCTAGCTATGATAACAACCACGTAGAGCCAGACACAGTTGTCGTCTTTTAATAAGTGGCTAATCTATTCACCACACCATCTTTTAGTGCGAGATAAATGTGCAGATGGTGAGATGAACTACTCATAAAACAAAAGCTAATAAGAGAAAAAGTCTTCTTTGCTGAATCAGCTGCTAAAAGAATTAATTTTTTTCTGAAAAATGGCTAAGTAAACAAATAAATAAAGCATATTCACATAATAAAGAGCTAGCTCTTTTCCTGTTACTTCCAAGTATATTGATTAGCATGCCTAATCCTCACACTCCTCAGGGATCCCCCATGATCCTCCATGCATACCTAAAACGCTGCTAACATTGTAGCCAGAAATTACATGAAATAACTATAAAACAAAAGAACTGCATAAAAGGTTGTGGAGTCATCAATAAGTTAAAGAAAACTAGTTAGACAACACCAAAAACAAGAGGTGTTGTCTTCCTCTGTGCATCCATGATGATTTTCACTTACAAGTATTATAACACTTGTGGCACTGGACTACACCGCGGCACTAGCACAGGGCATGGGCCATAGTAGGTCCTCAATAATTCCTTTCTTTTAAAAATAAATATATTATCTTTGTCTTCTGAAGTATTAAAAATGCCCAGTCTTTAAAAGGGTGTAATGATCTGTGTCAATTCTTAGCTAACTTAACTTCTCTATATCATTTCATACCTTTGACCTGAAATTCTCTGTTGCTGGTTTTCATGGCTAGTACACATTCTCTATTCACAGTCACATCCTTGGCACCTGCCAAATCCCACCCCCAACATTTCTGTCTCTTTTTTCCTTCAATCCTTTTCTTGATCTTTTCTTTCTCTGCCCTTATGGTAAATGGCAGTGGTCACAAAGGCTCCATCATTGACTGCCTTTTTCTTATTTTACATATCTCTCTTAGGTTATCTTATTCACTTTCACTATTTAAATTATGGTACATCTTAAGTCTGGTTTACCAAATGCAAATCCTTAGACAAAAGCGTATGAGAAAGTGATTTGTTGTGGAAGTGCTCCAGAGAGAAGGAAGCGGAGGAAGCATAACCACAAACAACCTTCTGTGCCTTCAAAGTCCCAGCCTCAGCCTGACTTGCTGGGAACTCTGGAGTATAAATAATAACTCAGATTTTGTTCCCCTCCTACTGCAGTCAGTTATTGGCCACCAGCTACGAAGGAGGGAGTAAAGAAGGGACGTAAACTCCTGTGGACTCGGTCCCCCTGCCTTTCAGGCCAAGAGCTCCCATAGCTGGATGGGATCTTGGTGGGGTAAAAGTCACAGGTACGAGCTGTTAGAAGCAAAGACAACAGAGCCGGGGGATGTGTGCACAGAACTCCAGAGGAAGGAGAGGAGAAGCAGGGTCAGCTACAATATGGAAATGTTATCTAACTACTCTGAAATCTGTACCTCAAGCTCAGACCTGTGTTGCTAACTTACTACTAAAAATTCCCTCCTGGATATTCCACCTGTACCTCTAATTCAACATGTTTAAAATTACACTAATCTCCTGCCTTCCCTCTATGCCACATCCTTCTGAGTCAGCTATGTCAGCCCCTCTCCCTTCCTCCCACACCAGTCACAAGTCCATATACTTCATGCCCTTTCCCCTGCAAATGCCTTAGTTTAGGCCAAAAACATTTCTCAGTTGGATGAAGGTATTACTCACCAGTCTTGCTCTTCTCTAGTGAGTTCACATCAAAGAACTCTAACGTGTCGCTCCTCAGTGAAGAGACCTTTATTCATTCTTATGTATCTTTAGAAAAAAAAACCAAAATCTAGTACTCCCTGCGAGACATTTCCTGGATGGGTCCCACTAGTTTCATACGTTCATCTCTTGTCCCTAGCCCCTGCTTCTAAACATTTCTAGAAGATCTATCCACTTTCCTCCATTTCTGTCACCAGCATTATAGACCGAACTGTCACCCTCTCTCAGTTTGATGAAACAGCCTCCTAACTGTATTAATTCTTGCTTTCTTCCGTCTCCTGCGCACAGCTGACAGAATGATCTTTTGAAAACAAATCTGATTCCATCATTCCCTTGTTAAAATATTTTAAGCATCTTGAAATAGAGACCAAAATCTTTCACATGGTTTGAGAAGCCCCACATGACCTATTTCTGTTTGCTTCTATCTTGTTTAAGAAGCCTTTCATATCCCCCAAGTTATAATTATATTTTGCTACGTTTTCCCCTAATATTGTTGTGTTAGTTAGATTCAGCTGTCAACTTGGCCAGGTGAGCATACCTAGTCTTGTTGCTGCGGACATAAGCCAACCGTACGTGAACCTCATCTGTTGCCAATTACATCTACAGTCAGCTAGGAGTCGTGTCTGCTGCAATGAGTGATGGTTGACTTAATTGGCTGGTGCTTAAATGAGAGATTGCGACGTAGCACTGCTAGCAGCTTGGCATTCCTCATCTCAGCACTCGCAGCTCAGCCCGGCCTTGGAGATGCAGAAAGAATCACCCCGGGGAAAGTTCTTGGAACCCAGGGGCCTGGAGAGAAGACCAGCAGAGACCATCCTGTGCCTTCCACGTAAGAAAGAACCTCGGTGGAAAGTTAGCTGCCTTTCCTCTGAAGAACCAACAAAATAAATCCCCTTTTATTAAAAGCCAATCCGTCTCTGGTGTGTTGCATTCCAGCAGCTAGCAAACTAGAACAATTGTTAAGCTTGTTTTGATTGGTATTTTAACCAATCTGAATTCACTTTTATTAATAGCATGAGGCAAGGATCTCTGACTTTAAATGGCTACTAGTTTTGCCAAGGCATTCACTGAAAAGGCATTCTTTTCCCACTTACTCGACAGATATCTTTTATCATATATCCCTTTATATATGGGGTTGCTTCATTACTCTGATATGTTCTATTAATCTATTGTCTATTCCCGTCTTAATATACTTCTCTTATTTCATTTTCAAACCTTATCTTCTGTTTTGTTTCTTTTTTTTCTAAAAACCCAACGGTTACTATGAACCAGTGATTGTATTCTTTGGATGATTTGTATGGCATGTAAATATATATCAGTAAAATTACATTTAAAAAAACCAATGGTCTAGACATTCAGTTATCTTTGTCAAAAGCTGAAAATTATTTTTTCATCATTGGGGCCAGTGCCAAATTTACTCTGTTATATATCAGGTAGACAATACAAACTGTACTTAGAATAGATTTTAGAATGTATGTTTTTACTCAGTCATCACCAAATCTGTATAATTATGGTAGTTTCTGTTACTATTTAGATAATGGTAAGTCCAAAGAACGTATTATTATTCAGGGAGTGGTTATTAATTTTCTAGATCATGAAGTCACCTGTTACTTCTTATTCCCCTTCTTATTTCTTTCCCAGATGTTTGTTATAGACATGGTTATTCAATCCTTCAAAAAAACAGAAAGAGAAGAGGTTTTTAAGATTTCTGTTTGCCCAATGAGATAATGCCATGTAGCTAAACCTATCCCAACTCTACCCCATCCTCCTACAGCAATAGAGTTGGAACTGAGCACATAGAATATTATCTACCACATTTCCTTGCCTCATGATTAAATTCCTGCAAAAGGAATGTGAGCTGAAATCATGTATAAAACTACCAGGCCTGGCCCATCAAAACTTCCCATGCATGCTCTTTAATGTTCTTCATGTGTTCTGAATTACTGGGATGGCCATTCTTAGGGCAATCTTGTAAGCATGACGTTAAAGATGGAAGAGCCACTGTCAGCCTGGAGCAGAGCTGCTGCTACTCTGGAAACCCTGCTCTAGACCAAAGAAATAAAATTCTTACTCTGTAAGCAACAGAATTTTGAGGATCTATTTGTTTCTGTAGGTTATCATACCCTATCTAAAACAAAGTGTGTACCATTTTTTTAAATCAAAAATCCTGCACAAACATAAGATATTATTGCAACTCAAAGCTTAGGAGTAAAATTAATGAATCAAGGGAAATCTGTGATATGAGTTATTACATATTTTATTTTCCCATACTATGCCAGTGTCCACTAGTATAATAATTGAGAGTTAGCTGTGCTACAGAATACCCCAGGCCAGTCAGAGGAGATCTCTGTATGATCCAAGGAGGAAAAAAAGGAGCCAAATTACCTGTTTTACTCCTCCCATGGGCACGCACACACAGTTTCAACTCAGTAAGGGAAACAGAGTTTTAGAAGTTCTGGAAGGTATGCAGATAGCAAAAGACAGGGCTACATTTCTATCTAAAACCCTTTTAATGTTTTTCAATTTCATCTATTATATCTGTGAATAAACACCTCAATTAGTATCTAATTTGTGAGCAACACCTCTTTTTTTTTAACCACTGCTTATTTAACAAGGAAAGTGTGCTCCCAACTTGAGAGTGAAAAAATGTTGAAGTTGGAGGGTTATCAAAGTACACAGAAACAGGAAACAAAACAAAGAATTCCTGCATCATAAATGTGAAGAATTGTGTAATTAATTTTTCAACATTTGTTAAGTTACGTATATGTGTGTGTGAGTGTGTGTGTGTATTAGGCCAGACACTCTGAGAAGATAATGTAGAGCAAAATAAATACTGTCCTTACTTTCATAAACCTTACTTCTGACTATGGGAGATAATCATTAAGCCAATTATTCACAAAATTTTAAGAAATATAAAGGAAGCATATAGGGAACTCTGGGTATGTATAATATTTGTCTTGGGAAGGGTAGGCAAGGAAGGATGAGCAGAAGGAGACCTGAAGGATGACTAAGAAGTAAGTGGGTGCAAGATGGAGGGTGCAGGGAAGAGCATTCTAGTAAATGAAATATGACAAATGCAAAGTACCGAAAGAGTTCCAAAGTAGTTTAAGTGCTGTGAGCAAGATGAGCATGTAGGCATGGAAGGCCAGGATCTCATGGGACCTTTCAAACTATGTGAAGAGCATTGTGGAAACACTCTGAGATTTTAAGAATGGATGAGCTATGGCCCTATCACAAAGTTCACTCTGACTGCCTTGTAGAAAGTGAATTTTAGCAATCAACTAAAAAAGGCAAGGTAAGAGAGAGTAATGGCTTGGATTTACATGTAGTGGTGGTAAAATTAAAGAGAAAAGAATATTTAACTTATATTTGGAAAAATTAGTATTAAAATAACACATCAACAATTGAGACCATCTGTGTTCATATGAATTAGCTACAACAGTACACTACCTATGCTAACATAACTTAGTTTTTTCCTTTCTTTCTTTCTGTTTTTTAGAAAAAATTTGCCCAGGAAACACAAGACTATAAATCAATAAATAACTTTACCATTTACCTCAAGCAATTTCTTCAAATCAAATTATCAGAGACTGTAATCGGTTCACCTTGTCAAAGGCCTTGCTTATTAGTTTACTTATCAAAACTCTCAGGTGGTGCAACAATGGCTCAGTGGCAGAATTCTCACCTGCCATACCAGAGACCCGGGTTCGATTCCCAGTGCTTGCCCATGTTTTTTAAAAAAAAAACAACTCTCTTCACGTATCTACCAATCCTAAACTAGTGTTATGAACACTGCCAAATCTTCAGTTACTCTTCTTAAAAGACTTTTGTCTTAGTTTGCCAAAGCTGCCAGAATGCAATATAACAGAAACAGAATAGCTTTTAAAAAGGAAATTGTTAAGTTGCAAGTTTACAGTTCTAGGGCTATAAAAATGTCGAAACTAAGGCATCCAGACAAAGATACCTTGATTTTCTACATTCAGGAAAGGCTGATGAGTCTGGAATACCTCTGTCAATTGGGAAGGCATGTGGCTGAAATCTGCTGGGGTCTTTGGCTTTTCATTTCAAACAGCTCCGCTGGGGGCATTTTCTTCCTTTATCCTGTGTTGACTCTGAAGCTTTTTCCAAAATGGTTCCTCTTAAAAGACTCTAGCAATCAACCCCACCATGAATGAGTGGAGATATCTCTCCATGGAAGCAACCTAATCAAAAGGTACCACCCAATGTCAATGGAAACAATAAAAAATATCTCACCCAGCAATATTGAATCTGGGTTTTAAAACATGGCTTTTCTGGGGTACACAACAGTTTCAGACCAGCACACTTTCCTTAAACCTTTACCCCAAACCTTTTAAATATCTTACCTCTGACTTCTTCCTTCTGAAATACTGCTAAGACTCTCAAAGTGAAATCCTTCCTATTATAAGGAGAATGTAGAGCCTTATTAAAAAGGTTGTTTGATGATATTTTGAGGAGTTCAACAATGTAAATACAAGAAGTGCTTCATACATACTGGTATAGTCATAAAATGGAATATATGCAGCTATTATTGCACTAATTATGTTATAGAAAAATATTAGCATAGAAAAATGTCGCAATATGTCATATACAGATTCAAGTTGCCCAACAGCGTACATATTTTAATCCCAGTTTTAGCTGGTTATTTGTTTATATATGTATATAGATAGATTAAATTCTGAAAAGTTAACTTCCTAAATGTTACCTGTGATTATTTTGGAGGGGTGAGAAGAAATATGAATAAACTTTCCCTTATTTTCTGGTTTTCCTACATTTAATATATTTTTACTTGTTTTATTCATTGCAGTAAATGCAAAGAATGCTACAAAGAGATATAACTTTAGAACTTATATACATTTGGTTATTGAAATATGAATTCCAGAAACAAATAGAAGTTTAAAATTTTTAAGCTCTGTAATTTATTCCTTGAGAGCCCCTCATTCAGTGATAGAGGGGTGGAATGGGGCACAGAAATAACTGTCTTCTCATTTACATAGTATAGCGTCACAGCAACTTTATAAGAAACGTGTTTTTTGTTTTGTTTTTTATGGATGAGAAAACTAGGGCACTAAATGTTTATATAACTATCTAGTCCTCGCTAGAAAGATACAGGTTTGTCCAAGAAAATAATAACATTAACATTTGTTGAGTGTATACTATATGCCTCACAACACTGTGAGATAGTTTTCTATATTCATGTTGATTTTACTGATGAGAAACAGGCCAGATATGAGTGTCCAAAGGAAGTGGCAGTGCAAAAATCAAATCCAGGTAGGTGCAGCCCTAGAGCCCATATTTTTACTCACTATATATTGTCTCCCAAATTTTTATTCATTGTTCTGTTGAACTAGATCCTCATAGATGTATTTTTTTTTCTTTTTTTAAATGGGTAACTCAGGAAATACTTAGTTACTTAGGTTTGACTGCTCTACAATAGGAGAGAGGATGTATAGTGAGTGAATCGACTACAGAAGTAATTTGGCTTCAGGAGAGAACCACGTGAATTTCTTTCTTCACTAATTAGCTATACTGAATCCTAAGTGTCAAGTAATATCAACCAATCAGCAACTGTATTTCCTGAGATATCTGTGATTCATTTCTAACCACACTGCTTATGTAGCTATAGCTACCTGCTACAGAGGTTTGTCAGAGGCTGTCCTTCCTCTCTCCCTTTTAGGTTCCATCTTCATTTTTCACTTCTTCCTGGTCCTGGAGACCATGATCAACCTCAGGGTTAATACAATTTGGGAGTTTGCGAATCTAGTCCTTCCTGGATATCCCAGTGACTACAGGCAAACCAATTTCCTTAATGTTCCCAGCCCATCTCATTTCTAAGCCCTGCTTCCTGATCTTCAATCTGGGCTCTTCCAAAAGTCTGGCAAAGTAGGAATCCAGGTGTTCCTCTGAAATGCAGATGACGTATTCACATTCACTTGGGTTCCATCAATAGCTTGTCCTCTCTTTCAATCTGTGCAATCAGGCTTCCAAATCTCTACCACTCTGAGGATCCAATTAAATGAACCAAGGACTCCCAAATGACCAAACAAAGGCAGCATGTCCCAAGCCTCATCCTCATGGGAATCCGTAGAAACTGCATAGCTGATTATCACTTTTTCTTGAAACTGTCCCTCTTTGACTTCCATAATTCTAGTTCTACCACTATAAGGTGTTTTCCTTTTTATTTATTTCTCTGCACTGTACTTCTACCTTCCCCTATACCTTAAATTTAGGCCTTTCCCACTATGTGGGAGTGAATAATACTGCCAAAACTCTTATCTGTTGCCTCCCTATGGAAAACTCCCATGTAGTGATATGTAGCCCAATAGCTCTCTTGAGTTACTCATTCTTATTTCCCACTTCTTACTTGGCTGTCAAAGTATATCCTTGCCACAGTCTTGATTTCTGTTAATCATAACATTCCCATGTATTCAAAATCAGTCCTTGAAGTAATGTTTGTTTGGCTCTCTTTTCTCGTATCCACCATTTCCAACAATTGCCAAATTCTGTGTCTATATTCAAGATATCTCAACCATTTACCCATTAGGATTCATTCCCTCCCACTAATATGCCATCATCAAGGGAGTCTTTATTATTTTGGTGCTCAAGGACTACGATGGTCTCCTAACTGATTGTTTCACCTACTGATCCTCCTCCTCCAAGCTCGCTGCCAACTTCTCCAGTTTTCCACGATTCCCATTTGTCACCTTCCATATTTAAAAAATGAGATGAAGTTAGAAAATGAGGCCCTGTCATGAGTTTCATGCTTATCTACACATCTCATGTAACAAATATTACTTATTTACATCTACTATGAGCCAAGCACTTTACTAAAATACTTTACATATGTCATTTTTAATCCTTTCAACAATCCTGGGCTTATTATGCCTATTGCATATTTGAGCAAACAAGGTTCAATAATGGTGTGTTTGATTTCATAAGGTCACACTTACGAAAAGGCAGATAGAGCTGCTATTTGAGCCAGGTCTCTTGGATTACAAAGCCCATTCTGAGAATTTAATGCATACATATACTATGAAGATGCATAAATTAGGCAATCAGAAGATGGAAATAAAAATGTTTGTTTTATATATGAATACACCCTAGACAAAATTAAAAGTCTATCCAGTTAAGTTAAGAAACTCACTCTCCAGAGATTTTTCTTAATATATAATGAAATTAAATGTAAGGTACAGTGAGTAGATATTAATATTTTGTCCAATTCTAAATTTCCTAGCTGAGATTCAACAAATGATAATTTTGATGAAGTACAAGATTTATTTAGACCCAAACTGTGATTTTCTGCAAGAAGTAAAACTATTATCACACTCCAAGTAATGACCCTGTAGTGTGAAATGGATGCTTTTAACACATGTTTACAAAAATGTATATAAAGAACTACGTGTACTCAACCTCTCATATGCAAAGATAGAAGGAAAACAAATAGCAACTCCCTATACCACAAGCCAGAAGGAAACCAAATATGAATATGAAAACAGCACTGTTAACACTCAAGGTGCCTCTGTTTATGAACACCAAAACTTTGTTCCACTATCAGAAAACCAAAATAAAGCAGAGCAAAATAGAAAGGGTTGGTAAGCTATAAACTTCTGCCCAGGAAGTCCTTTTAACACATTAAATGGTTACATTCTTGCTCTTGTTTGCTCTTATTTTTCCACCTCCGTTTCTTTCATATCAGTAAACTGTTTCTGTATAAAAAATTCTGATTCCTTCTTTTACCATCTCTCCAATTCCATGTTTGCAAACTCGTCCAAAGAAAGAAAAGGTATTTTATATCAAACAACAGATCCTATAGTCTAGCCTGAGAAATCCATTATGCATAGAAAATGAGAAAAAATTAAATTAATTCTAGACGCAGTTGAAAGCAATTCTTTTTTTTTATTAGATTTCAAAGAAAGATTTGTTGGCCTCTGAAAGTTTTAAGAGGCCAAGAAATTAAAAGGGGTTTCAAGAGATCATTCCAGAAGCAAAAGGAAAGAACTTTGGTGTATTTACACATCAATTCAATAGAGGGTATTGACATCTTATTAGAACCTACCAATCTTACTAAAACATACCTTCAAAGCTAGTATATGTTTACAAAAAAATTATGGTTCATTGACTTCAAGTGACAGGAATTAGCTTGAGCTATCCTTTAGCAAAATGGAAGAATTTATTATAATGATTCAAGGATATTTTCTAGAATGCAATGATAATAATAAGCCTTTGTCTCGAATGATTTAGAAATTAAAAATGGAGAAACATTAAAGAGCTAGCAGTATTGTTATTCCATCTCACATTTGTACTCCTCCTATACTATATCATTTATTTATTTATTTATTTATTTATTTATTTATTTATTTATTTAAAATATTGTATGACAGGGTCACATTTCATTATTTTTCCATGGGAGTCTCCCATTATTGGAGCACCATTTGTTGAATTTTTATTTTGCTTGTTTGTTTGTTTTGCTTGTTTTTTTTTTGGGGGGGGGGGAAGTGCACAGACTGGGAATCAAAGTTGGGTCTCCCACATGGCAGGTGAGAATTCTACCACTGAACTACTCTTGCACCCCCATGCCTTTTATTTCACTTAGTATATAGTGGCAGGGTGGTCATAAAAAGGTTATACAAGTTGCTCACTAAACAAGAGTATCAGTTCAAGGGAATTAAAATACAACCCCAGCTCTGTTAGCCATGCTGTGAGCCCGCCAGGCTAAGTTGTCCTAGAAGTGATGCCTTTTTCTAGCTTCTGTAAAACAACATAATGCTAAGTAGAGGTCCCATCAAATGATCATGAGTTTGCATGTTTCCAGTTGAATTACCCAAAGGAAAGGAATATAGTTCAAACCCTCAAACCCTAAATTCCCAGAGAAGAGATTTTGAATGAATGTTGTGCCCACTCCTGGCTCATTTAGTTATGATTCAGAGAGCAAGGATTTTTTTTTTTTTTTTTTTTTTTTTTTTACTCTGAATTAGATCGAGTTTTCTGGGTAGGGGCAGGTACATTACCTCTAAATTTTATATTTCAGACTGCCCAGCAACCACAGAGACTTAGTATAAGTCAATTACTAATGAGGTTTATATCCGGAAATATGCCAAAGGCTATAGAAATGGTTTAGATTTAGAGAATGCACTCTTTTTTCCTCTCCATAAGTATAAAACTCTAAGTTGGCTTAGTTTTGCTAGGCACATGCAGGTCCATTTATTTTTCAATTAAAGTATAGTTATGATTGTTGAAATATTTGTTTTGTACATATCTCCCCAAATTTTATCTTCCTATGAGGGTTGCTGGATATAGCCAATAACACAAGACAGTTAAATTTCAGTTTCAATTTAGTGGCTGACAATGGTTGTATAAGATGCTTTAGGGTACCATTCTCCCACAGAATCTTTGAACAATTAGCAAACCCTGACAGAGCCATTTTCCTCAGAACTCCGGAAAATAGTTGAAGGGTTGCAATATCTAGGCAAATGCCAAATCAAGAAAATACAACTTTAAAAAATGGTAGGAGGTACAACCTGGCACCCTGGAACTCCCCCAATAACCTCTCCCCAATGCAGTGTGGAACCAGCCTGACCCGTATGTGCACACTGTGGTGTCAGTCCAGTGGCTGGCAGCCTGAATGAATGAACCAGGAAACTCATCTTTGTCCACCCCCAGTCTACCATACAGACAGCTTACTGATAACTGAAGCAGGGTAAGAAATCATTAAGTTAGAACTTCCAGGAAGATGGTGGAGCGGAGTGGAGCGAGTTCACTTCTGCTCTGTGAAACAGGATAGAAGATGGGGAGAAAATGCCCAGGCATGCAGGTCCCAGGGTGTAAATAAACTAGGAGGGTCTTTAGGTGGTTTTGGGGAAGAGAACATTGGAAGATGAGGGAGAGTGTGTGAGTTGGGTGACTGGGATCCCTACTGGGCTGGCTGCTGTTCACCAGAGAGGTGTGATAAGAGGGAACTGATCCGCCTCGGCCCCAGCCTGCACAGCTGCCCGCTGGGGAAACCTCCCCACGTGGTTGTGGTGGGCAGCACCCACAGGGAGCCCGGAGGCCTGCGATCTTCCACTGCAGGGCGGGCCTCAGGGTGGAGGGAATGATCGCCCAATTAGATGCGGGAATAGCTGGTCCCCAGTTGCAGCATCTGGCAGGTCCCCCAGTGCTGCAGATCAGCTAATCAGCTGATGCCCCACGGGCTGGTTGGCTCCCCAGTCACCCTGGCAGAGGACCGGCTGCCCTGGCGAAGTAGCCCCCCTGCTGAGCACACCCACCTGGACTGACTCTGGCCAGGAGGGGCGGGGCTGAAGGAGGAGGAGCCTCACAGTCACTACCTGCTGGGGAGAAGGATAAAGATGATGCAAAGAAAGAAAACTACAGACTGATCTCGCTAATGAACATGATACAAAAATTCTTAACAAAATACTAGCAAATCATATCCAATGTCACATTAAAAGAATCATACATCATGATCAAATGGGATTCATACTAGGAATGCAAGGGTGTTTCAACATAAGAAAATCAATGAATGCAATACACCATATTAACAAATCAAAAGGGAAAAATAACATGATCATATCGATTGATGCTGAGAAAAAAATTCAACAAAATCCAACATCCTTTCCTGATAAAAACACTTCAAAAGTTAGCTATCAAAGGAAATTTTCTCAGTATCATAAAGGGTATATATGAAAAACCCATAACCAGCATCAAACTTAATGGTGAGAAATTGAAAGCATTTCCCTTAAGATCAGGGACGAGACAAGGATGCCCATTGTCACCACTACTATTCAACATTGTATTAGAAGTCCTAGTTGGAGAAATTAGACAGGAGAAAGAAATGAAGGGCATCCAAATAGGAGAGGAAGAAGTAAAACTTTCATTATTTGCAATGACATGATCCTATACTTAGAAAACCCAGAGAAATCTACAGTAAAACTACTTGAGCTAATAAACAAATACAAGATTAATGTACAAAAATCAGTAATGTTTCATACACAAGCAATGAGCTATCTGAGGTGACAACTAAGGAAAAAATTCTATTCAGAATAGCGACCAGAAGAATTAGGTAATCTAGGAATAAGCCTAACCACAGAAGTCAAGGACTTATACATAGAAAATCACAAAAAATTGTTAAAAGAAATTTAAAATGACTTTAATAGGGCGGATCACGATGGCTCAGCAGGCAGAGTTCTCACCTGCCATACTGGAGACCTGGGTTCGATTCCTGGCTCCTGCCCATGCAAAAAAAATGACCTTAATCGATGGAAAGATATTCCATGTTCATGGATAGGAAGGTTGAGTATTGTCAAGATGACAATTCTACCCAAACTGATCTGTAGATTCAATCCAATACCAATAAAAATCTGAACAACCTGCATGATAAAAGTCCATAATGGATCAACTAAAAACCAGATCTTGAACATATCAGAGAAAGACTTTAAAGAAATTATTCTCAATATGCTTAAGAAGATAAAGGAAAACACAGAGAAATAACTAAAGGACATCAAGTAAGCAGTGAAAAATATGAGAATTTCAATAAAGACAAAGAAAATTTTAAAAGGATCAACACAGGTACATAGGAAAAAGACCACATTAAATGAAATTAAAAATTCCATAGATGGTTTCAATTACAGACTGGAACACGCAGAAGAAATATTCAGTGAACTCAAAGAAAAGACAAATGAAATGATCCAGGCTGAGGAGGAGAGAAAAAGGAATAATGAAAAACAGTGAATAGAACTGTTCGCTAGCTGCTGGAATGCAACATACCAGAATGGCTTTTAAAAAGGGGAATTTAATAAGTTGCTAGTTTACAGTTCTAAGCTGAGAAAATGTCCCAATTAAAACAAGTTTACAGAAATGTCCAATCTAAGTCACCCAGGGAAAGTTATCTTGGTTCAAGAAGGCCAGTGAAGTTCAGGGTTTTTCTCTCTCAAGTGGAAAGGCACATGGGAAACATGGTCAGAGTTTCACTCACTCTCTCTGGAAAGGCACGTGGCAAACACAGTCAGGGTCTCTCTTGTGGCTGGAAGAGCACATGGTGAACATGGTGTCATCTGTCTGCTTCCTCTCCTGCTCTCTGGGAGGCATTTTCCTTCTTCATCTCCAAAAGTCACTGGCTGATACACTCTCTGCTTCATGATGCTGTGGAGTTCTCTGCTCTCTCAGGTTCTTAAGTTTTCCCCAAAATGTTTCCTCTTTTATAGGATTCCAGTAAAGTAATCAGGACCCACCCAGAATGAGTGGAGACTTGTCTCCAGCTAATCCTGTTTAACAACCACTCTTGACTGAGTTACATTTCCAGCTAGATAATCTAAGTAAAGTTTCAAACATACAGTACCGACAAGGGATTCGAAGAAATGGCTGCCTTTACAAAATGGGATTACGATTCAAACATGGCTTTTCTAGGGTACATATATCCTTTCAAACCAGCACAAGAGCATAAGAGACCTGTGGGATGCCATCAAGAGTACAAATATATGCATAATGGTGAACCCAGAAGGAGGAGAAATGGAAAAAGGGGCAGAAGGGCTATTCAAAGAAATAATGGCCCAAATTAAACAAAATACAGGGATATGCACATTCAAGAACCCCCAGAGGATAAACTCAAACAGAACCATGCCTAGATACATACTAGTCAAAGTATTCCATACCAAGGATAAGGAGAGAGTTCTGAAAACTATGAAAGAAAAGTAACATGTCACGTATAGGAAAGTCTGGATAAGATTAAGTGCTAATTTCTTTCACAATTTGACTGTGTGATTGTGAAGACCTTGTATCTGATGCTCCCTTTATCTACCTTGTCAACAGATGAGTAGAACATATGGAATAAAAATAAATAGGGAGAACAAATGTTAAAATAAATTTAGTTTGAAATGCTAGTGATCAATGAAAGGGAGGGGTAAGGGGTAAAGGGGTATGGTATGTATAATTTTTTTTTCTGTTTTTGTTTTATTTCTTTCCTGAATAGAAGCAATGTTCCAAGAAATGATCATGATGATGAATATGCAACTATGTGATGATATTGTGAATTACTGATTATATATGTAGAATGGAATGATCAAAATAGGAATGTTTGTGTTTCTTTGGTGGTTTGTTTTTTGGTATGTTAAAAAAATAAAAAATAAATAAATAAGTAAAAGATTAAGTGCTAATTTCTGTTGTGAAATCATGGGGGCAAGAAGGCAGTGGGACAGAAAATTTAGTGCTGAAAAAAAAAAAACAAAACAATTGCCAACCAGAATTTTATACTCATCAAGAGTGTCTTTCTAAATATGATGGAGAAGTTAAGACATTTCCAGATAAACAACAGCTGAGGAAATTTGTCATTATTAGCCCTGTCCTACAAGCAGTGCCTATGAGTCTTCTTCAGATTGAAAGGAAAGGACACCAGATAGTGGGAAAAAAGTGGCATAAATATTTCTTGAACGAGGTAACTTTATGAGTAAGTATAAATGCTAATAATATTTTGTTGAGTTTTTTGGTATGTAACTCCACTTTATACTTCTTACAGGTTTTAAAATGCAAATGCATCAAAATTAATGACAAATCTGTGTCTTTGGACATATAGCATATAAAATTTATATATAATTTATGACAAGTACAGCAAAAAGGTGGGGAGTCAGAGGGACACAGGATCAGTGTTTGTGTACACCACTGAAGTTACATTAGTGTCAAATAAGATGTAATTTTTATGGAGTTAGGATATTAATTTAAGGCCCAAGGTAACCAAAATGAAAATATATCAAGAAAAGGAAATCATAAGGGACTCAAAGGTACCCTATCAAAGAAATCAAGTGAAAGTATGCAATAATAGAATAAAGTACCAAAAAATTGGTATAAGACATAAAGAAAACAAAGGGGAAAATGACAGAAGTAAATTTTGCATTATCAATAGTTACTTTAAATGTAAATATATTAAACTTTCCTGTCATGAGACAGGGATTGGCAGAACGGGTACAATAGCATGACTCAACTGTATGCTGTTTATAAGAGACACACATTCAATGCAAAGATGCACATAGGTTGAAAATGAAAGGATGGAAAAAAATATATATATATACCATGTGTTTTGGTTTGCTAACGCTGCCAGAATGTAATATACCAATAATGGAATGGCTCTTAAAAAGGGAATTTGTTAAATTACAAGCTTACTATTCTAAGGCTATAAAAATGTCCAAATTATGCATCCAGAGAAAGATATCTTGACTCAAGAAAGGTCAATGTTTGTCACATGGGAAGGCCTGTGGCTGGCATCTGCTGGTCCTTGTCCCTGGTTCCATTACTTCCAGCTTCTGATGCCAGTGGTTTCCTCTTTAAGCACCTGCGGGCCTTCACTTAGCTCCTACAGGACTCTCAGCACTCATGGGAAGCCACATGGTGATGTTTGATGGGCTCTGCATCTACAAACATCCGTGTATAGGTAACTGCTCTCTCTGTCAGGTGGCCACACTAATATAAAAGGAAATAGACTTTAAGCTAAAAACTGTTTTGAGTGGCAAGAAATGTTACTGTATATTGATAAAAGAGTCAAGTAAACAAGAAGACATACAATTATAAATATATATATATCTCATGGCAGAGTCCCAAAACATATGAAGCAAATATTGACAAATTTGAAGGGAGAAATAGATGGTTCTACATTAATAGTAGGAGACTCAATATACCATTTCCAATAATGTACAGAATATCAAGACAGAAGATTTAGAAGAAAATAGAAGATTTGAATAGTACTATAGACAAACTGATAAATATGCCTAACAGATATATAAAGGACACTTTGCCCAAAGTAAGAAAATACACAGCTTACTCTAGAGCACATGGATCTTTCTTCAAGATAGACATATATTAGGTCACAATATGTTCTCCAACCACAATGGAATGAATCTGGAAATCAATAACAGAGCAAGAACTGAAAAATTCATAAATTAGTAGAAATTAAACAATACACTCTTAAACAACCAATGGGTCAAATAGGATATCGTAAGGGAAATTAGAAAATATTTTGGGGTGTATGAAAAGGAAAACACAGCGTAACAAAATTGATGGAATGCAGCAAAGGCAGTGGTAAGAAGGACATTTACAGCGCTAAAGCTATAAAGAAGAAAGATCTCAAATCAGAGAGCTAAATGCACAACTGGAGGATCTAGAAAAAGAAAAGCAAACTAAACCCAAAGTGAGCAGAAGGAAGGAAATAACAAAGATTAGAGTAGAATTAAGTGCAATAGAGGGAATGTAAAGGTAGTTCAGTGGTACAATTCTCAACTGACATGCGGGAGACCTGGGTTCAATTCCCAGTCCATGCACTTCCCCCCTCCAAAAAATAAACAAGTGAAAAACAAAAACAAATACAAAGCAAAAAAAAAAAAAAAAATTCAACAAATGGTGCTGCAATAACAGGATGCTCACATGGAAAAATAATGAAATGTGACCCCATCATACAGCATACAAACAAAACAAAACAAAGCAAAAAACAGAAAACAACAATGGAGATAGTCAATGAAGCCAAGATTTCTTTGCCTATGTGATGATTAGGTTCTGGTGTCAACTTGGCCAGGTGATGATACCAAATTGTTTGGTCAGGCAAGCACTGGCGTGACCACTGCTGCAAGGAAATTTCGAGCTTATCGATAAACCAGAAGGATGGTTTATTAAATCATCAGCCAGTGGACTGCCGCTTGGCTGAGTACATCTACAATCAATAAAGGTATTTCTCCAATAAGTGAGATAATCCAGTTAGTTGGATTTGATACAATCAGTTGAGGACTTTTAAGGAAGAAGACAAAATTTTCACTGTTTCTTCAGCAGGTGAGCCTCTCCTTTGTAATTCATCAAGATCCTTCATCGGCAGTGCCAGCCTTACAACATGCCCTTCAAATTTTGGACCTTGCATTCCCGTAGTTGCATGAGACACCTTTATAAATCTCATATTTATAGATATCTACTGTTCTAGTTTGCTACCTGCCAGAATGCAGTCTACTAGAAACAGAATGGCTCTTAAACAGGGGAATTTAATGAGTTGCTAGTTTACAGTTCTAAGGCCAAGAAAATGTCCCAATTAAAACAAGTCTATAGAAATATCCGATCAAAGGCATCCAGGGAAAGATACATTGGTTCAAGAAGGCTGATGAAGTTCAGGGTCTCTCTCTCAAGTGAGAAGACACATATATAGCGAACACAGTCAGGGTTTCTCTCTTGGCTTAAAGGGCACATGGTGAACATGGCATCATCTGCTATCTTTTTCACCTGGCTTCTTGTTTCATGAAGCTCTCTGGGAGGCATTTTCCTTCTTCATCTCCAAAGGTCGCTGGCTGGTGGACTCTGTTTCTCATGGCTATGTCATTCTACTCTGCTCTTTCTGAATCGCTCTCATTCTCCAAAATGTTTCCTCTTTTATAGGACTTCAGAAATGAATCAAGCCCCACACAAATGGATGGAGACACGCCTTCACCTAATCCAGTTTAACAACCACTAGATTAAATCACATCTACAGGGAGATGATCTAATTACAGCTTCAAACATACAGTGCTGAATAGGGTTTAGAAAAAGTGGCTGCCTTTACAAAATGGGATTAGGATTAAAACATGGCTTTTCTAGGGTATACACATCATTTCAAACCAGCACATCTCCTGTTGGCTCTGTTTCTCTAGAGAACCCTGACTAACACAGACCAAATCAATAAAATTGGCAAACTTTAACTAGAAAAGAGAGGACATAAATAACTAGGATCAGAGATGAGAAGGGAGATATTACTATTGATCCAAAGAAATTAAAAGAATTATGAAAGGATACTATAAACAACTACTACCAACAAATTAGATAACCTAAATTTAATGGTCAAATCCCTAGAAACCAAAACAATACCTACACTGAATCAAAATATAAGATCTCAAAATACCAAAAACAAATAAAGTGATTGAACCAGTCATCAAAAACCTCACAAGAAAGAAAAACAAAAACTATATGGCTTTACTGGTGAATTCTACCAAGCATTCAAAAAGAATTAACTCCAATCATGCTCAAAGTTTTCAAAAAACTAGACAGGGGAGAACTCCTTCAAATGCATTCTATAAGGCCAACATCACCAAAACCCAAATAAAGATACCATAAGAAAAGAAAATTATAGACCAATATCCCTTATCAATATTGACACAAAAAATCCTCAGCAAAATACTAGCAAGCAATCTAACAGCACATGAAAAGATTCCTACACCATGATCAAGTGGAATTAATCTCAGGTATGGAAGAATGGTTTGACATAAGAAAATCAATTAATGTAATATACCACGTTAATAGAATGAATGGGGAAAAAACACTTGATAATCTTAATTCATTCAGGAAAGGTATTTGACAAAATCCAGCACACCTTCGTGATAAAAGCACTCAGCAAACTAGATATTGGATATGTCTTTACCGTGATAAAGGGTATTTATGAAGAAGCCACAACTAACATCATATTCAATGGTAAAAGGCTGAACAAGGCAGGGATGCTTACTGCCACCACTGTTTTTCAACTTTGTACTGGAAGTTGTAGCCAGAGCAAAATAATAATAATAACTCAAAATGGATCAAAGACCTAAACATAAGAATGAAAACTACAAAAATCCTAGTAGAAAACACAGGGAGGTATCTTCAGGACCTTGTGTTAAGCAATGGTGTTTTAAACTTTACATCAAAAGCATGAGTAAGAAAAGAAAAAAATATGTTTAGATAAATATGATGGTCAAAATTAAGAACTTATCGCATCAAAGGACTTCATCAGGAAAGTGAAAAAACAACCTGCAGAATAAGAGAAAATATTTGGAAACCACCTATCATGTTAGGGTTTAATATTCAGAATATATATTTAAAAAAATCCAACAAGACAGACAACCCACGTAAAACAGTAAAATCCTTGAATAAGCATTTCTCCCTAGAAAATATTCGAATGTCCATAAAGCATATGAAAAGTTGTTCAACATCCTACGACATAGTCGTTAGGGAAATGCAAATCAAAACTACTGTGAAATACCACTTCACACCTATCATTCTTGGCTTCTATTAAAAAACAAACAAACAAAAATGACACCAACAAGTGTTGAAGAGAATGTAGACAAATAGGAACACTCATTCATTGTTGGTGGAAATGTGAAATAGTACAGCCACTGTGAAAGGCAATTTGGCAGTTCCCCAGAATTACCAAGTGACCCATCAATCCTACTTCTAGGTATATACACAAAACAATTGAAAGCAGGCACAGGAACAGATATTTGCACACAAGAGTTCATTGTAACATTATTCACAATTATCATAAGATGGAAGTAACTCAATTGTCCATCAACTGATGAATGGATAAACAAAAGGTGGTACATATGTACTATGGAATATTATTTAGCAGAAGAAAGGAATGAAGTTCTGATACCTATGACAACATGGATGAACTTCAACGACATCATGTTGAGTGAAATAAACCAGACAGAAAAGCACAGATACTGTAATATCTCACTGACATGTAATAATTAGGGTAAGCAAATTCATAAGATCAGAAACTAGAATACAAGTTGGTAGGGGCCAGGACTGCTGTAGGGAATGGGGAGATAAGCTTAAGCCTTATGGTTACTGAATTGGGATCTTGGAAAAGTTTAGGTAGCAGATGGTGGTGATGGTAGCACAGCACTGTGAATCTAACTAATACTACTGAATTAATTATATATTTGAATGTGGTCCAAAGGGGGAAATTTTAGGTTGTATACATGTTACTAGAATAAAAATGGAAGAAAAGAACTGTAGAACATAAACAGTGAAAATTCATATCACCTATGGACTACAGTTAGTAGTATAACTATAATCTTGCTTTTTCAGTTGTAACAAAGGCAGCATATTAATGCAAATTGTTACTAATAGAGAAAACTGTGTGTAAGGAAGTGTGCAGGTTTGAAAGGATGTATGTCCCCTAGAAAAGCCATGTTTCAATCAAAATCCCATTTCTCGAAATGGCAGAATAATCCCTTTTCAATACTGTATGTTTGAATCTGTAATTAGATCATCTCCCTGGAGATGTCTCCCAATCAAGAGTGGTTGTTAAACTGGATTAGGGGAGATGTGTCTCCGCCCATTTGGGCAGGTCTTGATTGGTTTACTGGAGTCCTGTAAAAGAGGAAACATTTTGGAGAACGGGAGATTTGGAGAGAACAGAGAATGCTGCAGCACCACAAAACAGAGAGTACATGAGCCAGCAACTTTTGGAGATGAAGAAGGAAAACGCGTTCCAGGGAGCTTCATGAAACAGGAAGCCAGGAGAGAAAGGTAGCAGATAATGCCGTGTTCGCCACGTGCCCTTCCAGCTGAGAGAAGCCCTATGTTCGCTGTGTGCCTTCTCACTTGAGAGAGAAACCCTGAATCAAGGTATCTTTTCCTGGATGCCTTTGATTGGACATTTCTATAGACTTGGTTTAATTGGGACATCTTCTCGGCCTTAGAACTGTAAACTTGCAACTTATTAAATTCCCCTTTTTAAAAGCCATTCTGTTTCTGGTATATTGCATCCCAGCAGCTAGCAAACTAGAACAGGATGAGTATATGAGAACCCAATTTTCTGAAAGATTTTTCTGTGAATCTAAAACTTTCTAATAAATAATCAAAAAATAAAATGCTGAATGTCATATAATTGAGAATAATTCTTCACCTACGTATATCCCATGCAATATTTGGAGCATACATATAGTAAAAATTTATTGCATGATATAGATTTACACTAATTTTTCAGTGTTTACCTGAAATTCAAATTTTACTGGATGTTGTTTATTTTATATTATATCATGTTAAACCAAACAGAAGTGTTTTATGCATTTCTAATCTAAATTTTTTAGAAGGATGAGATCAAGAAAATAGAAAGACTTATGTCCTTACGTGTCAACATCATTAAAACTTGAGTTGAAGACTTTAGTGTGAAATACATGGTTTTGATATGTAGCTGGCTCTATATGAATGAGATGATCTATATGTTTTCATTTGGGGAAGAAAATGAAAAAAGAATGATATATTATTTTCATAGCATCTTCAGTACACTTAATGTCACAGTAGAGCAATGATATTTTATAATTAAATTATAACTAAATAATTTAATCAGAAAGTTAATATGCTTTTTTAAAGATAAAATAACATGATATTCTTCATTTTAAAATTTTCCTATCTCTATATATTTCTTTTTGTTTGAAATATTTGTAATAGCCCTTTATTATTGTATTAGTTAGGGTTCTCTAGAGAAACAGAATCAACAGGGAACACTTGCAAATATAAAATTTATAAAAGTGTCTTATATGACTGTGAGGACGCAGAGTCCAAAATCCACAGGGCAGCCTGTGAAGCTGATGATTCCAATGGAGGGTCTGAATGAACTCCACAGGAGAGTCCTGCCGGCCAAAGCAGGAAGAGCCTGTCTCTTCTGAATCCTCCTTAAAAGGCTTCCAGTGATTAGATTGAACATCACTCATTGCAGAAGACACTCCCCTTGGCTGATTACAATGGAATCAGCTGTGGATGAAGTTGACGTGATCATGATTTAATTCTATGAAGTGTCCTCATTGCAACAGACAGGCCAGCACCTGCCCAACCAGATACCAGGTACCACCACTTGGCCAAGTTAACACATGAAACTGACCATGACAATTAGCTACTTAGAATCATTGTAATGATTTATAGTTAGTCATTTTTAAAACTAATTTGCTTTTATCCTTGAAGCTGAAGAAAGAGATATTTCTATTTTGTTTAAAATGGCACAAAGATATGTGTTTCAAACTTAAAAACTTAAATCATACAGGTTTGCAAAAGGGAACTATCTTAAATCATATACAACATTAAAAATTATAATAATTATTATTTAGTGCACAAAATAAAATGCACGCAGGTTTGAACTGAATCAGGTAATTCCAATAAGAATATGATTTTTGCATTAAATTAAACAAGTATTTTATTCTCCTTTATTACTGAAAAGTAAGACCACTATGACCGTTTTAGCAATTTGATGAGCAACTATCCTATGCTAGGCAGTACACTAGTCAAAATATAAGCTTTAATCTTATTTCCTTTTCACAATTTCTGTCAGACAGATATTATGATCTAGATTTGTTGTTAAAAAAAGATGTTGGAAACTGGGGCTCAGAAATATGTGTTAACTCCTCTAAATCACACATATAAATAATAAGTGGTCACACCTGGTCCAGAAGCCCTATATGATATACCATAATCACGAGAATTAAATTTATTGTATCACTAAAAGATCTGACCCACTCCCAGAGGCAGCAAGTACTGAGAATTTGTCTTGAATTCGTGATCCTTTTCTTATTACTAATCAAAATAAGTATATGATTTTAAGATTTAAAATTGGTATTCAGCAACTCTTTTTGGCATAGTGAATAATTTGGCTTCAACATACAGGGGACACAGATAATGACTTGTCATACGTTTCAGTGAAAATATTTACTAAACTTTTAGCAATTTTTCATCTCTGAAGAATACTGCCAGTCTTCACGAATGAGAAACACGATGCTGACCACTAGAGGGCTCAAAATTTGTGGTCCCTGTTAGTATTATCTGGTAGTTCTAATGGACAGTTGGCTTCCGGTAAATTTTGGAAGGGGAAGTAGACACACTGACTCAATAGATCTCATGTAATTAACAAATTAGTTTAATTATTTATTGGAATCTCTACTCCTAAACAGTTATGCCATTTGTGTGGTGATTTTACAATTTTTATGTGATAAATTTTCCAAAGAATTTAATGGAAGTAGACTACATTGTGATTGAACTACTGGAATGAATAATGGAGAAAGGCTCTCAGAATGCTGACTGGGAACAGATGTTAATGGAAGACTGTAAGAGTTTCTCTGGAAAGAAATAGAGATAGGATAACAAAGGAGAAAGGAAAAAAAAAATATATATATATATGTATATTCTTCCTGTGGAGGAATAGAGTGTCTGGCAAAAAAAGGAAAGAAAGAAAAAAGGAAGGCAGGGGTTGAGAGTTTGAGCTAGTTATTAATTTTATTATAAAATTTACAGATAAAAAACAGAACCTTCTTTCATACACCTACCCCACCTTCCTCCCAAGAATATTCAGTGGAAGCTATGGCAGATAGGAGGCGGTTTTCCTGAAGCAGACAAAGCTTGTAATAATTCAAGATTTGGAGCATATTGAGCATAAGCTCTAAGATAAAGAAATAAGAATGTGTCCATCATGAGTTTGAAGAACTGAGGTCAGTGCATTTAATAACAACTTGACAGTAGAAAGTTAACATTATTTAATAATATTTGGTATTTAGAAGTCTGGTAACTTGTTTAAAATCTTGCATGAGAGACCAAGAAAAGAAACTATTTTAGTAGAATTATGTGAGAGTACCAGATATCTAAAGGCTGATCTAGGCTAGGTTCTTAATGGCAGTAAGTAGTGGAAAAAAATCAAAACACAACAACCAAAAAATGCTTGTATTTTTAATATGTGTTTCATTGTAATTTCTGGCAATTAAATTTATCAGTTTATCTAGTCATGAGGAAATCCTATTTTTCTGGTACACTCTGGAGTGCTGAAAAGAAGGTAGCGAGAGGTCTTACTATTGTCCATGAAATATTACCAGGAGCGATTTCTTTGTAAAAATGCACTGATGATGGTTTAGACACAAACACACTAATAAGTCATGTACCTAGAGAAGAAAAATATTTCAAAAAGGGGGAAGCAAAAGATGAAGATATTCAATTAGCCATTGCTTTTGCCAGATGTTGTCCATAGGTAACTGCAGTGAGCAAAATTATGTAATACTCCCTAGTACTGTTCAACTGTTTGGATACAACAGATTAACAGACGGTAGGCTTTGACATGAGTTCAGGATTTGCCAGGAAAGAATGAGGGTGAAAGGAGAAAGGGATTTAAGGAATTTTATAGGGAAGTAGTTATTAGGACTGGATCATGAAATTAAGCTGGATAAGGTAACGTGAGGACGTGGGGTTAGGATATACCAGGAACACTGATAGAGTCGATGGATTGGCAGTCTTGAAGAACTGCTGAATTGCATGAGTAGAGTCCTAGTGTAAGTAATCTGGAAGAATAGGAAAAGGCAGTTGTGAGAATAAATAGAATTGTATATATATTATATATTTATAATAAATATATAGCATATATTCATACAATAGTGTTATATATATTATACATATAATTGAAAAGAAAATTAAAAATATATAAATGATTTTCCCTGGAAAAAAAACACTAAAGAGCCCCCTCCATCCCTTTTCTGAGCACATTCTTTAGAAAACTTATAAGTATAAATAATAATTTTTATAATTTATACCTTTGCAGTATATGTAAATATTTTAAGGCAAAATAAGCCTTTTGCCAGCTCTATAACCCAGGAATAGTTTTCCGAATATGAGAGTTTAACTTAGGTGGCTGGCTGTAAATTCTAACTAGCTCCTGCCATGGTGATATGAGAAGTTTTATCATGCCTTTGGATAGAGGCATTAGCAAATGCAAGGCCACACCAATGACCAGGTGAATTTGAGATAAACTGTGGGTGACAAATGGCGCTGCCAAGCGTTCATACTTGAGGACTAGTCTTTGTCTACTTGAATACATCTACGTGAGCGGGCAGTATCTGCTTGGCTCTACAAGAGGGTGAGCTTCCTTTCTTTGCAATCTGTTTGGTAGATTACATGTGATGCATCACAATCTGGTTTTATGTATAGTCAACAATAGGACTGTTTTTCTTTATCTTCTACCTCTGTGGAGAGGTTTTCTAGGTTTAGAGAAGATTTTGTTTTAAATTTTATTTTCCCAATACAGTGTGAGATGTTTGAAATTGAGGTTTTGGGTGATGACAAGGTCCAGGTATGGCATAAAATGGAAGAGGGACAGAGGAAAAGATTATTGAAACTAAGGAAACAAAGGAATTTAGAGGACATCTAAATTGAATTATCAAAAATAAATTGGGTCATCTGGTTGGATTTTTTTTTTTTTTTTTGCATGGATGGGCACTGGGAATCAAACCCAGGTCTCTGGCATGGCAGGCAGGAAATCTGCCACTGAGCCACCGTCACACTGCTCCAGGTCTGATTTTGAAGTCGTTAAGAATAATGACAGGAAATGTATCAATGAGTGAATAGCAATGGCTCAGAGGTCCATAATAAGGAAGGACACAAGGTGGCAAAATATGAGAACGCAAGGTTTTTCAAGAAAGAAAGAGGAGTGACAGTTTGGAAGTGGAAACAGGGTGAAGAAAGGCACTTACTTCAAACTCCAGGCTTAAGTGTCACTTAGTATATAAGAGGAAAAATTTAAAACAAGCTTTACTTCAAAGGCTCCAGGAAAAGCAGTGTTCTCCAGAGCTAGATCAATTTCAGCAAAAAGATGAAGGAAATTCTTTGTTTCCTAGGCTGCTTAAAGTAAATACCACGAAATGGGTTGTCTGACATATGAGACAGGAAAATGTTCAAATCTAGGCATCATCAAGGTGCTGCTTTCTTCCCTAAGACCACCTGCTGATGGCTCCTCTGTCACAAGGCAAGACACATGGCAGCATCTACTAGTCTCTCCCTTCTCTTCCAGTGTTTGTTGATTTCAGCCTCTTGCCTCCATGGCTCTCTCTTTCTCTCTGCATTCATTCTGTATATAAAGGATTCCAGTAACAGGGTTAAGACCCATTCTGAGTGAGGTGGGTCACACCTTAACCGAAGTAGCCTCATCAAAATCCACCACAATGGGTTCACACAAGCAGGAGTGGACCAGATCTCCAGAACATGCTTTTGGGGGGTACACAAAGCATTACATCACCACAGAATTGTTCAGAGAAGAGGTTGAGGATGGAAAGGTGTTTTCTGATGACAGAGGACAAAGTTCAGTGGAAGGGTTACCATGGGTAGTTAAGGGAATGGGACATGGGGTCAGTTTAGGGAGGCTGAGATCAGTGTGGTGATGAATATGTATGAAGCTGGGTGATCTAAGGAGACTGACTTCTAATGGTGACACAGGTGAACTGGGATGTGTCATGTAATTGGACTTGTCTCAGAAGCCAAGACTTCAGTGACTGAAGGTCATAGGGTGGCTAGTTTGTCCACAGCTGAGGTGGAGTGGTAGTGATGAAACTGTTTCATCCCTGGGGACAGGGCTGACTTTTCCAGTAAAGGGTATCTGGAAATTTGGGGCTTAATGCTGCTTGAAAAAGCAGTAATTCAGTGCCATTTGCTTCACATTAAGGGCCCTCTCTATGAAGTAATTCTATTCATTGGAAAATATTCCCACAGAATATTTAAGCATCAATGTCCCTTTCTAGACTTCCACATCTTATGGGTAGTCATTTCCTTTGTAATCCAAAGCACTTTGCAGAAACAGCTCTTTTTTTCTTTTTTTTCAAACCTGAGATACAAACACGATCATCTTACCATATGATCATTCCATTCTTGATATATAATCAATAACTCACAATATTATCACATAGTTGTATATCATCATCATGATAATTTTTTAGAAACGTTTGGATTAATTCAGAAAAAGAAATAAAAGAAAAAAATTCATACTCCTTACCCCTCCCTTTCATTCATCACTAGCATTTCAATCAACTAAATTTATTTTAGCAATTGTTCCCCCTATTATTTATTTAGTTTTAAATCATATGTTTTACTCATCTGTCCATAAGGTAGATAAAAGGAGCATCAGACACAAGGTTTTCACAATCACACAGTCACATTGGGAAAGCTTTATCATTATACAATCATCTTCAAGAATCATGGCTACTGGAACACAGCGCCACATTTTCAAGCACTTGCCTCCAGCTTCTCCATTATACCTTAACTGAAAAGGTGATATCTATTTAATGCAGAAGAATAACCTCCAGGATAACCTCTTGACTCTGCTTGAAATCTCTCAGCCATTGACACTTTATTTTGTCTCATTTCACTCTTCCCACTTTCAGTTGAGAAAGTTTTCTCAATCCCTTGATGCTGAGTCCCAGCTCATTCTAGTATTTCTGTCCCACATTGCCAGGAAGGTCCACAACCCTAGAAGTCATGTCCCACATAGAGAGGGGGAGGGCAGTGAGTTTGCTTGTCGTGTTGGTTGAGAGAGAGGTCACATCTGAGCAACAAAAGAAGTTCTCATGGAGGTGACTCTTAGGTTTAATTTTAAGTAGGCTTGCCCTATCCTTTGTGGGGTTAACTTTCTTATGAACAAACCCCAAGATTGAGGGCTCAGCTATTGCTTTGGTTGTCTCCACTGTTTGTGAGAATATCAAGAATTCTCCACTTGGGGAAGTTGAGTTTTCCCCCTTTCTCACCGTTCCCCCAAGGGGACTTAGCAAATACTTTTTTATTCACTGTTCAAATCACTCTGGGATTTATTGGGGCATCATTCTGGACAAACCTACAAAATCTTATGCCCTACTCAAGGGTCCCATGCTCAATTAAGCTGTCCACACAAGTTATATTCGGAAATGTACTAGTCAAAATATAAATTTTGTACCAAATAAACATTTTTTGCTTTAGTCTCACACATAAGTTAAAGTTTCAAAATATGAATTACCATCTATTTTCAACACCCTGCATTATTGACATTCTTTTGTTCTTTTTCATGCAAAAACATTTTAAAATTTGTACATTTAGTCACTATCATTATACCTTCTTAGTCTTTATTGACTATCTTTCCTTCTGATTTCATTTGTGTCCCCAGCCCTCCTCCTTCTATCATTCTCACATTTAGCTTCATTCAGTGTACTAACCTTACTGTATTACAGTTAGGTAGTATTGTGCTATCCGAGAAACAGCTCTTTTGACCCGCATAGCATTTCATTATAATTATGTATCTGACTTTCCCACTACAGACCAACTCCTTTACCCAAGAACTGCAAATCTGTGCCACAGAGTGGATCACAGCCACAAATGGGCTCACAAAATTAGGACCTATTAGGTACTCAGTATTTTGGAGAAGTAAGTGAATTAAAAGCACTTCAGCAGTATTCTATGATTACTAGCTGTTGAGACTTTAGTATTGGTAAGCATTGGGCTGAGGTTCTGTATATACACAACCCTGATTGGTGGTGATATTATTCTCATTTTACAAACAAGGAAGCCCTTTGTAAAGGGTACACCAACAGGGAGACACAAAACCAGGAATCAGTCTTAGTATATCTCATACCAAAGCCTTTCAATTCTATCAAGTTGTCCTCTTGATTTTGCTTATGTTCTGTTACTAAGAGACAGAAGTTTAAATTATTGCCAATGCAGACTGAATATTGCAGTGAGAAAAAAAGAAAACGAAGGTAAAATTATTTTTACAGTGATTATTATTTATGGTTATTAATATAACTCTCTGTTTCAAAAATATCAAAACTCATAGATCTATTTTTGGAGAGTAAAATTATACAAAGGAAAAATAAAACCTCTTATGCAATCGGATTTAACCAAAACTTATTTTAGTTTACAGGACAAAAATATGCAAATGATACTATCGTTGAGAGTAAACTCAGCTAGGAATATGCAATGAACTCCCAAACACTAATTCCACACAGATAAAAAGAAATATGCAGATGTCCTAGAGTGTCATGAAGTTTCACAGAAATTGTGACATAAGTAATAAAATATGAAACTCTGCTTTGCATTTAAATTATAATGTTCTTTTTAGAATACAAAGAGACCAAACAGCTCCATGTAACGTTTAACTTTCTAACTTTCACAAGGACAATGCAGCAGAATATCCACCATTGAGGTTGGGTCTGTTTAAGCCAGAATCCCAGAGGGTCACTGATGTGAATCCTGCCTTCTAAGTTGCTCAAGAGAATCATAGCAGCTACCTTTACTGCTAGAAGCTGAGATGCGCAAGGCCAGCATGGGGGCTCTTTATCATTTTGGATAGGAGAGGATTTGAACATTCCTCAGATCTCAGAAGCAATAACACACCCTCTTTGTTTATTCTTTTTGTTAGGTTCAAAGAAGACCAGAAGCAAACTGATCACAAGTGAAGGAGTTTATTCAGGCACCAGCGTGGTGGGGGTCTGAAGTCAGACTTCAGTTCACCAGGAAGAATAGTGGGGGATCTTTTATATCTGAGGGACTGGGTGGGGAGATAAGCGACGTGAGGTTTTGAGGGGTATAGGAAGCTGGGAGTAAGCAAGTCTCTATTGGTAGGGTTTGAAAGTTAAATGCTGCTGTAGTTACACAGGGTTGTAACTGCTGGTGAGTGGATATTGGGTAAGGGGGGTTATAAGAGGAATGCAGGTGTCAGAGGGTGGGTATTGGGTCAGAAGGTTATTGCAGGAATGCAGTGGGCAGGTGGGTGTAGAGTCAATTATGGAACTGCTGAGTGGGAATATCCATTAACAGCTAGTCACATCATGGGGGAAGAGGTCTTGCCTAACACCTATCTGCTATGGTATTCAAGAGACCATCATACTCCATCTGGTGAAATGAATGAATTCCAACTACCCAGTGATCCAAAGTTCAGTTGTCAGTATTGCACATGGGACAGTAACTTGAATGTATCTAAGAAACAAAAAAAAAAGTAGCATCATCAGCCGATATTTTCTGGAAGAAATTGTTTTAAGGTTTGATGTCCACGAGTAAGTCCTTAAACAGTGAATGAACTAGATGGAACATTTGTTTAATTAACTTCATCTAAGTGGCCAGATAAATCAAATGATTCAGTAAAATAACTAAGGCCAGTAAAGCACAAGATCTTGAATTATATTGCTTGGTGGTCTACAACCAAATAGATAGATAATTTGCAAATCTCTACTTCATTTGGTGCTTCATGGCTGTATCTTGAGGTTGATGGTCAAGTGGAACAGTAGTAGGTTTATTGTATCGTTAAAGGGCCGTGGAAAAGGTTGAGATGACAGAATTGTAATTTAAATGTGTGGACCACAACCCTAAAAGAATGGTACTTCAGTTTGATCAGCTGATTTGAAAGTACCCTCAGACATTTACAAAAGCTGAACTATTTTAACACTTAGCAATTGCTTTTCTACACCATATCAATTCAGGTAAATTATCTGATACAGTGTACATATCTCAACGGAATTAGCTGGTTGAGTATTTAAAATTTTGGACAGGAAACAGAAAGAATAAGTGTTAAATCTGAGGTGCTACTGAATTTATCAACTGCAATCTCAGAAGTATTCTATTTACCTTCATCTTTTATGGGCTGAATCCATTCACCAGAGCTTTATGTCCTTTCTTAAAATCAACTATCTAGTTAAGACTTGGATGCCGAGGGTGCAGGGGAATTTGGGAGAAATCAGGATTTGGGGATTGGGCATTTGGGAATGATAATAGCAATGTGGTAAATACGGAAGGTAAGAGATTGTATTCAGAAAAGTCAATGAGGAAACAGAGGGTAATACAAAATAATGCAGAGTTAATAGTTGCAGGCTTCGGGAATCAGGTTACTAGGCCCAGAAACTGGGGAGGGGGCAGGGGAAGAAGTGTCAGAGAACTAGGAGGGATGGAAGATGAGAGCAGTCAGTTATGTAAACTAAACGTGTGGGTCTGGGTAGCAGGAGGCTAGAATCTTAAGTCATGGAGTCTGAATAATTGCAGATCATTATAATTAGTTATAGCTATTCTTGGCTAGTTTATGAACCTTATCCTAAAACTGCTGAGGCAAAGGACCTTATAGAGTTCTCGCTTAAGACCAGAAATGCTATGAAAATACTGGATTTGCGTGAGTGGGTATCAGAGGCGGGGGGATTTACATGAAGTAGATGAATGGGGAAGTTAAGGAGCCAGGCAGTTTCCCTAACCACTAGATTCCAAAAGGAAGCAGACTTAGGTTTGCACTCTGGCTCCATCATGTACTACCTGTACAATCAAATGAAAATAATTTAATCTGTCTCATAATATTTAATATAAGTGTTGGTTTGATACTAAATGAAATAATTTAAGTGCCTGACACTGTGTCTGATTTTAGCCATTCAGTAAATGTTAACATCCATTTCTCTTCATCTCCCACTAAAGCATACCTTGCTTTAGCAGCACTAAGCATATTCTTGCACATTTCATTAGACTCTCTATTCCTTGATAGGAAAAGTATTTTACTTATCTTAGTATCATCAGTATCTACATGGCACATGGTGATCAACAATGTATTCCACATATAATATCTGGAAAGTATTCTCTACCTCAAAGGTACCAGAAGAGAAAATGGAAAACATCAAGAACTTAAGACATTAAAAAATTTATCAAGGGAGTCTTTTTTTTAAAACAAAATAAAACATATATACATCATTTATATTTTCTAGGACAGATATCAATGAGATTGATTTTTTTTAAGAAAGACTGATGAAACTCTGTGATGAAAGGAATCAGATACTTTGAATAAAGATTCAACTAAAATACTCTGAGGTAGGCCTGCTTCCACCCTACTAGTTGAGAATTAGAGACTTGCTTTCCCAGCTTCCTTTGCAGCTGAAGTGTACTTTGTGAAAATAATTCTTATACCCTAAGTCAAAGGCAATGTTAAGAATTCGTACTTGGGCAGCAGGGACATCAAGAAGCTAGCATTGCTGGGACAAGTAGTGGTTCTGGGGCAAGGCCCCGCCCCAGTTCTGGACTTACTGGTGGTTTATTGGTGTCCTAAACTCATCAGTTGTGCAGCTTGATTCTGGATATTCTCCTTCAATTTTTATTCACCAACTTCCCTGGAGATCCTGTGATCAATCAATTCCCTTTTAAAATATTCCATCTCTACTTGCAACAGAACAAAGAGAAAAGACTTTCAATATGTTCTCCTCTAACGTGCTCAGAATTTATTTTTTTCTTATCTTTACAGTTTACCATGAAGGTGACCTAATAAAAGAACAAATATTGGTTTGAGAGTAGGATGTTGCCTGAAGAAAGTTTTACTTTAGTACTCAAAATGAGTTGAAACTTATTTCTAATAATATTAAGAGCAACAACAAAACAGCCATAGCAAAAAGAGAAAGTGTACATAACATTAAAAGATGAAATGCTAAGATGCTGTCAGAAATTTTATTTGATACTCTAGGATTAAATTGCCACTGGGCTGGATGAAAGTAGATTCAGGGAACGGAAAGGATCAAATGCACTTGATTACAGTAGCAAGTCTCCACTTCTTAATAAGATCATTGGCTGTTCCCAGAACATCCCCACATCCAATTATTCCAGCAGTGTCACTCTTTTGCATCATCAAATTTTCATTTTTTATTGGATCATTTGAACCAGCATTCACATCCACAACAATAGCTCTCACTTTAAAAACAAAACTTCCCTGTTCTTACATCTTCCATCCATATTCCATCCCGATTGTAGTAAAACTCAAGGAAGAGTTGTCTATACTCATCTCCATTTCTGCTCTTTCCATTATATATATATAGATATATTTTTTTTTTCATGGGCAGGCACTGGGAATCAAACCCTCGTCTCTGTCATGGCAGGTGAGAACTGTGCCTGTTGAGCCACTGTGGCCCGCCCTCCATTCCATTTTGAAGTCACTTTACAAGTTTTTTCATTCTCACTCAAATAAAATGACTCATAGTAGTTTGTGGTCTCCTTGTTGCTCATTCTAACAGTTTTCAGTCCTAAACTGACTTTATCTATCAGGAGAATTTGGCAGTAAATTATAATTTCTCTCTTTTGAAATATTATCTTCACTTGGATTCCAGCATAATACTCACTCCACTCTTAATGGTCATTTTCTCTCTCTCTTTTTTTGTATACAGTATGGCAGGGGTCCCATTTCATTCTCTTTCCTTGTGCGTATCCCATTATGCAGCACCACTTTTTGAAAAATTTTTGTGAGTGTTTTTTGTTTGTTTGTTTTGGAGAAGTGCATGGGCCAGGAATTGAACCTGGGTCTCCTGCATGGCAGGTAAGCATTCTACCACTGAACTATCCTTTCACCCCCTCAGTGGTCATTCTTTCCCTGTCTCCAGTGGGTTCTTTATCTTCTCAACCTCTAAACTTTGGAATCTCCTAAAGATCAGTCCTTGGCCCACCATTATTCTTTAACTATACTCATTCCCTAAGTTATCTCAACTCAATTTTATGACTTCTACTTTATGGATTCCCCTGAACTTCGTTCTTATATATCCTACTCAATGTCTCCACTTGAATGTCTAATAGACAACTCAAACTTCACATGTCTCAAATGAGACTTACGAGTCCCTCATTGTCAATACTAGAATCAGTTCTTTCTGTAGACTTTTCTATGGGTCATTATACAGTTAATGAAAATTTCATCTTTGCAATTGTTCAAGAGTTATCTTCCACTTCCTTCTTTACGTCATAACCATTCTACAAGGAAATTTTGTCAGTAATATCTCAAAATATATCCTGAAACTGACCACTTCTCAATATCTCTTCTACTACCACTCTAGTTCAAGCCACTATGAGCTCTTGCCTAAATTACTGTAGGAGTCTCTTAACTGGTCTCCCTGCTTCTGCTCTAGACATCCTAAAGTCTATTTTCCTTCCAGCTATTGCTGTGAATTTTTAATAACATGTCAGATCATATAATTCCTTTGTATACTCAGTAAAATCCAAAGCCCGTTCTCTGACCCTTAAGACCCTACATGATCTGCCACCTCTCAAACTCCAACTGCTCCCTCCACTTTGGTCACTCTGCTCCAGCCACATTGGCTTCCTTGTTACTTCTCTCTCACCAAGCACTTTCCTTCCTCTTCACTCGTCATTTCCCCTATCCAGGACATAGACAGCTAAAGCGTGATTTTTCCCCTCTCATTTCCTACTTGTCACCTTGTTGTGAGTCATCAACAACCTTCCCAGACCCTATATCCATGGAGCTCTTTAAGGTACTGGACTATAATCCTCTCTATAGTAGTCTCTGAAGTTGAACTAGTACCTACTTTGAAACTTACCTTTCCTGGATCCAGTGAAACTCCACAGCTGCTTGGCAGACCAAGCTTTGGTCCAGCTTGACCTTTACCACAATTAAAACCATCTGCCCAATGTGTAACAGTTCTTCAAATAGGCAGCTCAGTTCTCTGGCCTGTTTCCCCAAGTCGTCGTGATTGTTACTGTTCCTTCGAACTTTTATGATGAAAGAGGACAGTCAGTAGAGGTTGTAGGAGGGACACTGTTGTTAGGCTGGACAGAAGGACAGATGTGCCAGATGACCTGTGGATAGATTATGATTGTTCTCTAGAATATCTTTTGAAAATCAGGTGAACTATACTGTACAAAGAGATGAACTCTACTTTTACATATTTGAATAATATGATTATACTTCTTTGTAAATGTGTATGAAAGTCTGCAGCATCAGAAATTAGGAATAAGAAGACTACCATATTATTGAGGAAGAAAAGAGTTAATCAGATTTCAACAGATACCAAATTAAAGCATGACAATTAATGTCAATATTCCAAGATTATATAAATTCAGAAATAGCATTGGCAGGTATATAAAAAATGATAGAGATAGGAAGTCTAATGGTGTTCACAAAGATTTTGCATTGAAAGATAATGAACCAAATGGAAAGTCAGAATGACGAAGGTTTTCTGTATAATTTAAATTTTAATTTATTTCTAAGGAATGAAATACTGGTTGGGAAGTGAGGTTTTAAAATAATTAGATGAAATAAAATGAAATATTTTTTTCTGGCTAAAAATGTTGCTATCATTACTATTTGGATGGCCATTTTTTGTCTTTTCAGTCACTGTAATTTTTCTCTCTCTCTACTTTCTATTTATCAGGAAACAGTGATTTGTAGTTGGCTAAGGGGTATGTCTTCTGCAATGTGAGAAATTTAATGTAATCAGCTGAAGACTTTTAAGGAGGAGGTGATAGCTTCAGCAGTCAGAAGAGAGAACAGCCAAGGAGTCTTTCCTGGGGGATTCATGGAAGACCTTCATCAGAGTGCCAGCTTGCAGCCTGCTCTACACAATCTGGACTCATGCATTCCACAGTTGCATGAACTGTTTTTAAAAAATCTCGTACTATTTACAGATATCTCCTGTTAATTCTGTTTCCCTGGAGAACTCTGACTAATACACCGCCCAATCATCTTTGAACTCTCAGACATTTGCTTGCATTATTTTCCCCTCCAGCAATGACTTTATCTCTCTTTCCTACACATACTTTATGGCCAGCTTAAAATCACTCTCTAGGGAAGATAATTACTCTCACTCACACAAGAATTTTAAATGCAGCCCCTGTTGGCCAAAGCAAATTACATTAAAGGTGCAAAAAACATATATAAGGCTAGTATTTACAAATAAAGGTAAATGGATACATGGCATGCTTATATAGTTTCTTAATCCAAAACATAAGACATTTTATAAATATAAGTAATGAATTGTCTATACTTCCAGAGTAGGAAGTAAAATAAAATTGAGTGACCTAATAAAAAATACTTGAACTCCATTGGTTATTTAACACACTAATAACCCCTAGGAATACATTATGCTAATCCAAATGTTTGCAAGGATCAGGAATGAGAACTAAGGGCACTGAAGTATCTCCCTGCTTTTGGAACTGTTCAAAAATATTTGAGAGATGCATTTAATTACTGACAGATTTTTGTTTGTTTGTTTGTTTTAAGGATCTTCAACACACAAGCTTTTGCTCACAAGTGTCTTATAGGACTCAGTTGTAGAACTGAGCAGTTATGTTTCACTCTGGCTGTTAGTGTGAACAGATATTGCTTGCTAGCATGCTCAGAGATGATGAATCTTAAGAATTTCTTGAGCATCTGGGTGGTAAACCCAGGTTCTTCTTTGTCTTGGTGACTTTTATTTTACAGGCAGATTTACTACAGTCCAAACACTCAAATAATAGGTTTGCTACCTGAGTCCACTGGCAGGTTCTGGTTGGCTGGCAGATGGTGTCTGGCAAAATCCAAACCTCTCATGTTCTAGGAAAGAAAAATGTTGATGGCTGGTTCACAGGCTCTGATTCAGTAAGAGTCTACTGAATCATGACGGACATATGTTTTCAAATATTTATGCCAGCATTGGGGCCATTTAATTCAAAACTTTAAAAATAAAAAAAAGGCACAGAAGCAAAAAAGACACTGTTATGTCATTTGTCATCTTGGACATACTGGACGTTATGTATCTGTTGCTTTACTTTGTTCAAAGCAAAAACCCATTAGCCAAAGTAATGACAAAGAAAAGGAAGCCCTGACATGATTTAATGAGCTTATTGGTGGTTTTCAGTTTAGATAATATTTTTTTCCAACAGCATTATGAAAAATGTCAGAAGATATACAGAACTTTAGGTAGGATTATTTCCATTAAATTTAATGGTTGTGTTTTATGATTTAGAATTTAAGTGCCTCAATAATTGCAATAAATATTTGTAATGATATATTATATACTTTAGCTCATTTTCCTACTTATTTAGCCTTTCCAGCTTTATTCATGACCAAAATATTATATTCTTAAACACTGTGCCTGTAAACCTCAAAAGCAGTCTTATATTCATGACATATTTTAAATATTGCTTATCAATATTATTCTTGAAATTAATTAAAAATATGCCATATCTTCAAACAGTCTAGAAAACTTGGCATTTATAAATAATAAAAAGCTTACATCTTAGAATTATTGCTTAGGAAGGGAAAACAAAATTATACAAAGGCATGATGAAACCGAATTACTTTTGTGCAGGCATGACTGATAGAAACCTCAATCTGTGTATCATACATAAATGGAGTTGAACTTTAATAGCTCATGGCTTCCTGGAAAAAATAACTATGTCATGAGGATATATAAAGAGAACCATAGTATGAAGGGGCTATGAGTTTTTATCTTTGTATGACAATCAGGGTTTATACTGGAGTCAAGATAGATTTGGGTTATGCAATTGGTTTGAGATGTGAAGAATTTGCAATGAAATTCAAAAAGTATCCATTTACAACTCAAACTTTGGGGGAAGATTTACTGAGTTAAATACTACAATCAGTTATGGATGCATGAATGGGGGGAGTGCTGGGGATTGTGGTGGTCCCCCAGAGCTGATGCAATAGCACAATCCTTTAAAATTAATAAGATTCCTTGTATCTCAGACTTTATGGGTGAAATTGTGTCCCCAGAATGGATATGTTGAAGCCTAACCCCTGGTAACTGTGAATGTGGCTTTCTTTGGAACTAGGGTCTTAGTAGGTGTATTCAAGTTGAGGTTCTTTTGAATTAGAGTGGGTATCCAACATAACTGGTGTCCTTACAAGAAGAGGACAGGAGAGAGGTTACTTGAGGTTAATTGGGGCCTGAGGACGGGGTAATATGCCTGCCTTTGCTGCCTTTGGATCAACTCCCCCCAAAAGGAGATGAATTCCTGGATTTTGTTTGGCGTGACTCTGTCCCCGGCCTGTTCACGTTTTCTTGAACAGCGGTTTGAGGGTCTCCTCTGTGGTCATGCCTGGGGTACCTGGTGAGCCAGTACAGGTCCCTGGTTGCAGGAAACTTACCCTCTAGCTCAAGGGGGCACGTTTGCTTTGAGGACCAGGAAGAAGGACCTCAGGCTTGGCTTCCCGGAAGGGATTGAGTGGATGAGCCAAATCGTTTGGGATTCGGCACTTTAAAAATTCATGAATGGACTTCCGGAGAAGATGGCAGCTTAGTAAGACGCGCAGGTCTTAGTTCCTCCTCCAGAACAGCTACTAGAGAAGTAGAAACGATTCAGAACAGCTTCCGGAGCCACGAGAGAGACCAAGAAGACAGCATACCACATTCTGGAATGGCTGGCTGGCTGGGAGAACCCACTCCAGTGAGATCGCCGAGGGGCGTGGGCTTCCCCGGGCCGCGGTGGCAGGCGGCCGGAGTCCCTACCTCCCTCCTTCCTGGGCCGGCTGGGAGAATTGGACAAGCAGTTCCCTCAAGCCGCGGTGGCTGGCACCCCCCCCCACGCACGGCCCCCCGGACTAGCTGAGAGAATTGGATCAGAGATACCCAAGCCGCGGACAATGGCGACCGGGGTCCCTTCCGAACACGTGGCTTCCCGGTACGGCTGGGAACGGTAGATAGACACTTCCCCAAGCCGCGGCGGCTGGCGCCTCCCTGCCACACTTGGCTCCCTGGGCCAGCTGGGAAATTTGGACAGGCGTTCCCCCAAGCCGCGGAGGCCGGCGACCCCCCCCTATGCGCGGATCCCCGGGCCGGCTGAGAGATTCGGATTGGCACTCCCCCAAGCCGCTTTGGCTGGCGACCCCCCCCCCCACAGCAAGAGTTTTCCAAAGTTAAAGGGGCCACAGCATCTTTTACTGGTGGGACCCGCAGACAGATGAGCACCATGAGCACCACCTACTGGGCAGGATAAGAAAAACAGAGCCCAGAGATTTCACAGAAAAATCTTTCAACCTGCGGGGTCTTACACCCAGGGAAATCTGATTAAATGTCCAGACGCCAGCAAAAGATAACGGATCACGCTCAGAAAATTGAAAATATGGCCCAGTCAAAGGAACAAACCAATAGTTCAAATGAGATACAGGAGCTGAGACAACTAATGCTGAATATACGAACAGAAATAGAAAACCTCTTCAAAAACCAAATCGATAAATTGAGGGAGGACATGAAGAAGACATGGGCTGAACAAAAAGAAGAAATAGAAAAACTGAAAAAACAAATCACAGAATTTATGGGAGTGAAGGACAAAGAAGAAAAGCTGGAAAAAACAATGGATACCTACAATGATAGATTTAAAGAGACAGAAGCTAGAATTAGTGAATTGGAGGATGGAACATCTGAATTCCAAAGAGAAACAGAAACTATAGGGAAAAGAATGGAAAAATTTGAACAGGGGATCAGGGAACTGAATGACAATATGAAGCGCACAAATATATGTGTTGTGGGTGTCCCAGAAGGAGAAGAGAAGGGAAAAGGAGGAGAAAAACTAATGGAAGAAATTATCACTGAAAATTTCCCAACTCTTTTGAAAGACCTAAAATTACAGATCCAAGAAGTGCAGCGCACCCCAAAGAGATTAGACCCAAACAGGCGTTCTCCAAGACACTCACTAGTTAGAATGTCAGAGGTCAAAGAGAAAGAGAGGATCTTGAAAGCAGCAAGAGAAAAACAATCCATCACATACAAGGGAAACCCAATAAGACTATGTGTAGATTTCTCAGCAGAAACCATGGAAGCTAGAAGACAGTGGGATGATATATTTAAATTACTAAAAGAGAAAAACTGCCAACCAAGACTCCTATATCCAGCAAAATTGTCCTTCAAAAATGAGGGAGAAATTAAAACATTCTCAGACAAAAAGTCACTGAGAGAATTTGTGACCAAGAGACCAGCTCTGCAAGAAATACTAAAGGGAGCACTAGAGTCAGAACTGAAAAGACAGAAGAGAGAGGTATGGAGAAGAGTGTAGAAAGAAGGAAAATCAGATATGATATATATAATACAAACAGCAAAATGTTAGAGGAAAATATTATCCAAACAGTAATAACACTAAATGTTAATGGACTGAATTCCCCAATCAAAAGACATAGACTGGCAGAATGGATTAAAAAACAGGATCCTTCTATATGCTGTCTACAGGAAACACATCTTAGACCCAAAGATAAACATAGGTTGAAAGTGAAAGGTTGGGAAAAGATATTTCATGCAAATAACAACCAGAAAAGAGAAGGAGTGGCTATACTAATATCCAACAAATTAGACTTCAAATGTAAAACAGTTAAGAGACAAAGAAGGGCACTATCTACTAATAAAAGGACAATTCAGCAAGAAGACATAACAATCATAAATATTTATGCACCGAACCAGAATGGCCCAAAATACGTGAAGAATACACTGCAAACACTGAAAAGGGAAATAGACACATATACCATAATAGTTGGAGACTTTAATTCACCACTCTCATCAATGGACAGAACATCTAAACAGAGGATCAATAAAGAAATAGAGAATCTGAATATTACTATAAATGAGCTAGACTTAACAGACATTTATAGGACATTACATCCCACAACAGCAGGATACACCTTTTTCTCAAGTGCTCATGGATCATTCTCAAAGATAGACCATATGCTGGGTCACAAAGCAAGTCTTAACAAATTTAAACAGATTGAAATCATACACAACACTTTCTCGGATCATAAAGGAATGAAGTTGGAAATCAATAATAGGCGGAGCACCAGAAAATCCACAAATACGTGGAGGCTCAACAACACACTCTTAAACAATGAGTGGGTCAAGGAAGAAATTGCAAGAGAAATTAGTAAATACCTCGAGGTGAATGAAAACGAAAACACAACATATCAAAACCTATGGGACGCAGCAAAGGCAGTGCTAAGAGGGAAATTTATTGCCCTAAATGCCTATATCAGAAAAGAAGAAAAGGCAAAAATTCAGGAATTAACTGTCCACTTGGAAGAACTGGAGAAAGAACAGCAAACTAACCCCAAAGGAAGCAAAAGGAAAGAAATAACAAAGATTAGAGCACAAATAAATGAAATTGAAAACATGAAAACAATAGAGAAAATCAATAAGACCAGAAGTTGGTTCTATGAGAAAATCAATAAGATTGATGGGCCCTTAGCAAGACTGACAAAAAGAAGAAGAGAGAGGATGCAAATAAATAAGATTGGAAATGGAAGAGGAGACATAACCACTGACCTCACAGAAATAAAGGAGGTAATAACAGGATACTATGAACAACTTTACGCTAATAAATACAACAATTTAGAGGAAATGGACGGGTTCCTGGAAAGACATGAACAACCAACTTTGACTCAAGAAGAAATAGATGACCTCAACAAACCAATCACAAGTAAAGAAATTGAATCAGTCATTCAAAAGCTTCCTAAAAAGAAAAGTCCAGGACCAGATGGCTTCACATGTGAATTTTATCAAACATTCCAGAAACAATTAGTACCAACTCTCCTCAAACTCTTCAAAAAAATCGAAGTAGAGGGAAAGCTACCTAATTCATTCTATGAAGCCAACATCACCCTCATACCAAAACCAGGCAAAGATATTACAAAAAAAGAAAACTACAGGCCAATCTCTCTAATGAATATAGATGCAAAAATCCTCAACAAAATTCTAGCAAATCGAATCCAACAACACATTAAAAGAATTATACATCATGACCAAGTAGGATTCATCCCAGGTATGCAAGGATGGTTCAACATAAGAAAATCAATTAATGTAATACACCATATCAACGAATCAAAGCAGAAAAATCACATGATCATCTCAATTGATGCAGAGAAGGCATTTGACAAGATTCAACATCCTTTCCTGTTGAAAACACTTCAAAAGATAGGAATACAAGGGAACTTCCTTAAAATGATAGAGGGAATATATGAAAAACCCACAGCTAATATCATCCTCAATGGGGAAAAATTGAAAACTTTCCCCCTAAGATCAGGAATAAGACAAGGATGTCCATTATCACCACTATTATTCAACATCGTGTTGGAGGTTCTAGCCAGAGCAATTAGACAAGAAAAAGAAATACAAGGCATCAAAATTGGAAAGGAAGAAGTAAAACTATCACTGTTTGCAGACGATATGATACTATACGTCGAAAACCCAGAAAAATCCACAACAAAACTACTAGAGCTAATAAATGAGTACAGCAAAGTAGCAGGTTACAAGATCAACATTCAAAAATCTGTAGCATTTCTATACACTAGTAATGAACAAGCTGAGGGGGAAATCAAGAAATGAATCCCATTTACAATTGCAACTAAAAGAATAAAATACCTAGGAATAAATTTAACTAAAGAGACAAAAAACCTATACAAGGAAAACTACAAAAAACTGTTAAAAGAAATCACAGAAGACCTAAATAGATGGAAGGGCATACTGTGTTCATGGATTGGAAGACTAAATATAGTTAAGATGTCAATCCTACCTAAATTGATTTACAGATTCAATGCAATACTAATCAAAATCCTAACAACTTACTTTTCAGAAACAGAAAAACCAATAAGCAAATTTATCTGGAAGGGCAGGGTGCCCCGAATTGCTAAAAGTATCTTGAGGAAAAAAAACGAAGCTAGAGGTCTCACGCTGCTGGACTTTAAGGCATATTATGAAGCCACAGTGGTCAAAACAGCATGGTATTGGCATAAAGATAGATATATTGACCAATGGAATCGAATAGAGTGCTCAGATATAGACCCTCTCATCTACGGACATTTGATCTTTGATAAGGCAGTCAAGCCAACTCATCTGGGACAAGAAGAGTCTCTTCAATAAATGGTGCCTAGAGAACTCGATATCCGTATGCAAAAGAATGAAAGAAGACCCGTATCTCACACCCTATACAAAAGTTAACTCAAAATGAATCAAAGATCTAAACATTAGGTCTAAGACCATAAAACAGTTAGAAGAAAATGTAGGGAGATATCTTATGAAACTTACAATTGGAGGCGGTTTTATGGACCTTAAATCTAAAGCAAGAGCACTGAAGAAAGAAAGAAATAAATGGGAGCTCCTCAAAATTAAACACTTTTGTGCATCAAAGAACTTCATCAAGAAAGTAGAAAGACAGCCTACACAATGGGAGACAATATTTGGAAACGACACATCAGATAAAGGTCTAGTATCCAGAATTTATAAAGAGATTTTCCAACTCAACAACAAAAAGACAGCCAACCCAATTACAAAATGGGAAAAAGACTTGAGCAGACACCTCTCAGAAGAGGAAATACAAATGGCCAAAAGGCACATGAAGAGATGCTCAATGTCCTTGGCCATTAGAGAAATGCAAATCAAAACCACAATGAGATATCATCTCACACCCACCAGAATGGCCATTATCAACAAAACAGAAAATGACAAGTGCTGGAGAGGATGCGGAGAAAGAGGCACACTTATCCACTGTTGGTGGGAATGTCAAATGGTGCAACCACTGTGGAAGGCAGTTTGGCGGTTCCTCAAAAAACTGAATATAGAATTGCCATACGACCCAGCAATACCACTGCTAGGTATCTACTCAAAGGACTTAAGGGCAAAGACACAAATGGACATTTGCACACCAATGTTTATAGCAGCGTTATTTACAATTGCAAAGAGATGGAAACAGCCAAAATGTCCATCAACAGACGAGTGGCTAAACAAACTGTGGTATATACATACGATGGAATATTATGCAGCTTTAAGACAGAATAAACTTATGGAGCATGTAATAACATGGATGGACCTAGAGAACATTATGCTGAGTGAGTCTAGCCAAAAACTAAAGGACAAATACTGTATGGTTCCACTGATGTGAACCGACATTCGAGAATAAACTTGGAATATGTCACTGGTAACAGAGACCAGCAGGAATTAGAAACAGGATAAGATAATGGGTAATTGGAGCTGAAGGGATACAGACTGTGCAACAGGACTAGATACAAAAACTCAAAAATGGACAGCACAATAATACCTAATTGTAAAGTAATCATGTTAAAACACTGAATGAAGCTGCATCTGAGCTACAGGTTTTTTTTGTTGTCTGTTTGTTTGTTTGTGTCTTTTTTTTTAATATTATTACTTTTAATTTTTTCTCTATATTAGCATTCTATATCTTTTTCTGTTGTTTTGCTAGTTCTTTCCCTAAATCGATGCAAATGTACTAAGAAATGATGGTCATGCTTCTATGTGATGATGTTAAGAATTAATGATTGCATATGTAGAATGGAATGATTTCTAAATGTTGTGTTAATTTCTTTTTTTTCTTTAATTAATAAAAAAAAAGAAGAAGAAGAGGACAGATTCAGGAGAGAAGCCCATGTGGACACGGAGATGCATCTACAAGCCAAGGAATGCCAAGGATTGCTAAAAAGCACCAAAAACTGGAAGACACAAGGAGGGATTCTCCCCTTCATGTTTCAGTGGAGCATGGCCCTGTTGACACTTTGATATCAGCATTCTAGTCTCTAGAATTGAAAGACAATATATTTCCTTTGTTTTAGGTAACTAGTTGTGGCACTTTATTACTGCAGCCCCAGGAAACTCAGACACTAAATATTTCTAGTGCTTCTCATATTTGCAAGTATTTAAGAAGGTCATCACTTCAGTACTTCTGGGATGAGAATGCATATTATTTTTTCAATTACCTGAATTAGTTTTTTTTTCTGAAATCTAAGAGTTGAGCAAGACCAGTAAAACTTGCTCATTGACCAAATGACTGGAAATATTAAATGCCTATTAAGATTATATACTTTGTGGTGGTTTACACTCGACATTAATTAGCTATTGCCATATAACAACCCCAAAACTTAGTGCCTTATGATAGCAAACACTTACAATCCAGAGTTTCTATAGGTCAAGCTTAGCTGTGTGTGGCTTAGCTGTGTGCATCTATCACAAAGTCTCTCACAACTGGATCAACACGTCAGTAAAGGCTGCAGTCTCATCTGAAGGCTTGACTGGAGGAAGTTTCATTTCTAAACCCACTCATTTTGCTGTTGGAAAGATAAAATCCCTTTCAGGCTTTTTGAATAAGGCCTCAGTTTCTCTCTAGCTTTTGGCTGGTACCCTCAGTTTCATGCCACATGGGACTCCCTGTGGGGCAACTCACAACATACCAGCTGGCTTTCATCAGCATGAGTGAGGTAGAGAGGGCATGCAAAATGGAAGCCCCAGTCTCTTGATAACCCAATCAAGAAAGCAACATCACTTTTGCCATATTCTATTTGTTGGAGTGAGTCACTAGGTCCAGCACACTCAAGGACAGGTTATTACATAAGGGCATACATTTCAGGAGGTGGGGATGATTGGAGAACCTCTTAGAGGTTGTTTACCAAATGAGGAAGCACTGTGAGGTTTTTATAACATTTTAAGATAGTAAATTTAGGAGCTGCGATCATGATAGAAATCTGATCAGCATCAAAACTCAAGGTGTTTCCATTGCAAGACACGCATCCCTATGGTGACTACAAATAAGTTCAAGTGACTTGGGAAAGCACTGGGGAAAGTTAAAGTATCAATATAAATAACATTAAAAAAATGTTAAGGAGCTGGGTTGTAACATCAAAGGTCAGCCCAAGGAAATTTTTCATTTCCTTCTTGTTTTCTCAAGCAAAAGGCAAACTAGAAAAACTTCTAGAGAAATAAAATTATAGGGGACAAAATGAATCCATATTGAAATTGCTAAATCTTCTTTTTTTGATATTTCTTGATTATCCTTTATACCCCCCCCAAAAAAAGAGCACATAGAGAATAATGTAAAAGATCTATCACAGGGAAGTTCCCCTTCCAGCTATTATAGACTAGATAATGTTAGACCAGTATTCTTACTGAAAGAAACTCAAAGAGCTGGACAAATATTTTAACAACATCAGCTTACAGGAAGTGTGGAGAGCTACTAAAGCAGGAAGGATATGGCTGGCTAATACCCAGAGTGGAAGGAATCTCAGAGAAGTGAGCCTAATTCTTTCTTTAAGCAGCTTTATTTAGACATACACACATACCATATAATCCATACAAAGTGTACAATCAATGGCTTTTAGTGCAATCACAAAGTTGTACATGCATCACCAAAATCAATCTTAGGACACTTTCACTATTTCGAAAAGAAAAGCCCTATACCCCTTAGCAGCCACCTTTCAAACTCTCTAGCCTTCCCCAGACCTGCATAAACACTAATCTAATCTGTCTCTATAAATTTATTTATAAGTACATTTTATATAAATGGAATCATACAATATGTAGTACTTTGTGTCTAGTTTCTTCCACGTAGCATAATATTTTTTTAAAAATTGTTTTTAGTTTTAATTTAATTAGAGAAGTTGTAGGTTACAGAAAAGTCATGTAAAAAATACAATTTTCCTATATACCCGTCTATTGTTGACCCTTCGAATTAGTGTGGTTCTTTTGTTACAATTGGTGAAAAGAGTATTAAAATGTTGCTACTAACCATAATCCATAGTTTATATTAGATGTGTTTTTCTCATATACCACCTAATTATTAATACCTTGTCATAGTGTCCTACATTTGTTATAACTCATGAAAGAACATTCCTTTTTTTTGTACTATTAACCACAGTCCATCATCCATAACAGGGTTCACTGTATTATATAGACCCATGTTTTATTTCTTAACTTTCCTTCTAATAAACCATGATCCAAAACTTGCCCTTTCAACAACATTCACAAACATAATGCAGCATTGTTAATTACACTCAGAATAACGTGCTACCATCACCACTGTCCATTTCCAAACATTAACAATCAACCTAAATATAAATTCTGCATAAATTAAGCATCAGCTCCTCATTCTCTAACCCCATATTATACCTTGGTAACTTATATTCTAGATTCTAACTCTACATTTTTGCTTATTATAATTCAAATTAGTGATATACAACATTTTCCCCATTGTTTGTGTTTTCTTTCACTCAACATAATATCCTCCAGGTCCATCCATGTGGTTGCATGCATAAAGAGTATTCCTTTCCAGCTGAATAATATTCCATAGTATGTATATACCACACTTTGTTTATGCATTCATCAGTTGATGGGAACTTGGGTTGCTTTCATGTTTTGACAATTGTGAATAATGCACTCTGAATCAATGAACATTGGTGTGTAAATATCTGTTTGAGCCACTGCTTTCATTTCTGGGTATATACCTAGTAGTAGGGTTGCTGGATCATATGGTACATTATAATTAGCTTCCTGGGGAACCACCAAGCTGGTGTATCCTATTTCTCCACATCCTTTCTATCACTTGTAGTTTTTGTGAATTAACATCTCGTGGTCTCCATGTGATTTCCTTAATAGTTAGTGATGTTGAGGATATTTTCATGTGCTTTTTATCCATGCATATTTCCCCTTTGAAGAATGTCTATTCAAGTCTTTTACTCCTTTTTAAAATTATTTTTCGTCTTTATTGATGAGCTATTAGGTTTCTTTATATATTCTGGATATTAAATTCTTATCAGATATGTGGTTTCAAATAATTTCTCCCATTTGAGTAGGCTGCCTTTTCACTTTCTTGACAAAGTACCTTGAAGCCAAAAGTTTTAATTTTAGGAGGTCCCATTTATCTATTTTTTCTTTTGTTGCCAATGCTTTAGATGTAAAGTTTATTAAACCATTGCCTACCACAAGATCTGGAAGATGCTTCCTTACATTTTCTTCTAAGAATTTTATGGCTCATATTTAGGTCTTGGTTAATTTTGTAAGGTGTGATAAAGGAGTCCATACTCATTCTTTTGCCTATGGATATCCAGTTCTCCCAGAACTATCTGTTGAAGAGACAATTCTGTCCCTTTTGCAAGGATTTGGCAGCCTTGCCACTTATCAATTGGCCATAAATGTTGAGGATCTATTTCCAAACTCAATTCAATTCCATTGGTCAATATATCTATCTTTACACCAGTACCATGCCATTTTGGCCACTGTAGCTTTTGCTATTCAGGGTCATTTCCCTTTCAAATAAATGTGTTGATTGGATTTTTCACTTCTTTTGAAATTTTGATTGGGATTGCATTGAATTTGTAAATCCATTTAGGTAGAACTGATATTTTAACATTATTTAGACTTACAGCACATGAACATTGAATGTCTCATTAATTACATTCTTTCATTAATTTAGATCTTCTTTAATTTCTTTTAGCAGTGTTTTGTAACTTTTCATGTACAAGTACCTTACATCCTTGGTTAAATTTATTCCTAGATATTTAATTCTTTTAGTTCCTATCGTGAATGGAATTTTTTTTTTATGATTTCCTCCTCAGACTGCCCCTGACTAGTGTATAGAAACATTACTAATTTTTGTATGTTGCTCCTGTATCCTGCCAATTTGCTGATCTTGTTTATTAGCTCAAGTAGCTTTGTTGTCGATTAATCAGGATTTTCCATATATAGGAACATGTCCTCTGCAAATATTGAAAGTTTTACTTCTTCCTGTCCAATTTGGATGCCTCTATTTCTTTTTCTTGCCTAACTGCAGTAGGCAGAACTTCTAGCATAATGTTTAATAATAGTGATGACAGTAGGTATCCCTGTATTGTTCCAGATCTCAGAGGGAAAGCTGTCAGTCTTTCACCATTGAGTATGATGATAGCTGTGAGTTTTTCGTAATGTCCTTTATCATAATAAGAAAGTTTCCTTCTATTCCTGGCATTCAAAATGTTTTTCTAAAGAGGATGCTGGGTTTTGTCAAATTCCTTTTCTGCATCACTCGAGATGATCATGTGCTTTGTTCTCTCAGTTTGTGGTGTATTACATTAATTTATTTTTCTTGTGTTGAACCACCCGTGCACACCTGGGATAAGACACAATTGAACATGGTGTAAAATTCATTTAATGTCCTGCTGGATTCAATTTGCAAGTATCTTGTTGAGGATTTTTCCATCTATGTTGGCTTCATAGGATGAATTAGGTAGTGTTTTCTTATTCTAAATGTTTCGGAAGCGTTTGAGCAGAAATAGAAAAACCATCTTATAGGATTGCAACTTGCTAGGAATCATTTCACTTTATGATTGAATTAAGGTGATTTGGAACTTCTATTGCTTTAGTTTACCCTAGAAAGAATAAACTTTGATCTTCCTTAAAGGAAGAGAACATTATCCAGAGCCTTAAATTATTATTTTAAAATTTTTCACATATAATACCTGGATTTATTGACAAAACAAAACATATGATATCTGGATCTTAATTAAAAATAACTGCCTCAAGAGATGAGATAAAGTAAACAAAGCTCTAAGGGAAGCAACAGATATTTGAGTGAGGAAATACAGATTTTAAAACAACTATACTTCATAAATTGAGGAACTAAGATATCAAATGGGAAATTGTGTGGAGAAATGGAAACTATAAAATATTAAGCCAAATTCTAAACCTGAAAAAAATACAATTAGCTTTAAGAATTTAATTAATGGATATAATAAGAGATTAGATACAACTGAAGAAAGTTCCAGTGTGTCCTGGGGAAGCGTGCTGTGTTTGAAAGGATGTGTGTCCCCTAGAAAAGCCATGTTTTAATCCTAATCTCATTTTGTAAAGGCAGCCATTTCGTCTAATCCCTATTCAACATTGTATGCTTGAAATTGTAATTAGATCATCTCCCTAGAGATGTGATGCAATCGAGAGTGGCTGTTAAACTGGATTAGGTGATGACATGTCTCCACCCATTCAGGTGGGTCTTGATTAGTTTCTGAAGTCCTATAAAAGAGGAAACATTTTGGAGATTGGAGATTCGGAGAGAGCAGAGAATGCTGCAGCATCACGAAGCAGAAAGTTCATGAGTCAGTGACCTTTGGAGATGAAGAAGGAAAACATCTCCAGGGGAGCGTCGTGAAACAGGAAGCCAGGAGAAGAAGCTAGCAGATGATGTTGTGTTCACCATGTGCCCTTTCAGATGAGAGAAAAACTCTCATTGTGTTCACCATGTGCCTTTCCAGATGAGAGAAAAACTCTCATTGTGTTCACCATGTGCCCTTCCACTTGAAAGAGAAACCCTGAACTTAATTGGCCTTCTTGAACCAAGGTATCTTTCCCTGGATGCCTTTGATTGGACATTTCTATAGACCTGTTTTAATCGGGACATTTTCTCAGCCTTAGAACTGTAAACTAGCAACTCATTAAATTCTCCTTTTAAAAAGTCATTCCGTTTCCGGTATATTGCATTCCAGCAGCTAGCAAACTAGAACAGGAAGTCACAGATATGTTCAGGGGCCATCTCCCAGCCCTCATGTTCCCCCTCCTTTCATTCATGTACAGGTACTTCAATGTGTTTCTGTTTCTCAAGCTGGGAGAGACTTTAGGTCTAAAGGAAGACCTGGCCATAGCCTGACCTAAAATCAGGAACAAACCAGTAGCAGCTGCTTATCAGGGTGGAAACTCTGCACAAAGTTTCTTGATACATACTTTTTGCTCAGTAGCAGGGCTCATTTCTCCTGAGCTATATCAATACATATGTCTCTGGCAGTACAGATTGCCTCTCTTCTCCCATGTGAAGCAAGGCAGATGGAGCTGCTTTCCACTGACTCTGATCTAATAGTTGGTTTCCCCAGGGACCAGCCATAATGGGACTTCTTCCTTGCTTTTTCTGGACTCTTTGTGCTGTGTAAGTAACAAAGTAATAATTTTCTGAAAGTTTTTGTTGTGCCTGGACCTGTGTATCCATGACGCATAGCATAGCAACTCACTCCATTGCGCACTGTAGGAGAGAATGGAAGAAAAAAATTAGACTGAAGCATGGAGAGATAAAAGGATAAAAATGCAGAAGGAGCATCAAACAAAATAAATAGCAAAATTATCTAACATGTATGCATTTAGCCCCAGAAATACAGGAGATAGTTAATGTTGCAAAAGCACTATTTGAAGAAATATCAGGCTGTAATTTTCCAAAACTGAAAAAATAAACCACCAAATCTGGATAAAGAAAAACATTCCTAAGCTCATTATAGTAAAAGTGCTGATAACCAAAGACAGAGAAATTCTTAAAGGGAGCCAGAAAAAGATTACATTAATATTACAGGAGCAATATTAAGACCGATAGAAAACTTTTTATAACAAATTATGGAATAAAAAAGACAATGCAATTATATCTTCAGCATGCTCTAAGTATATAATTCTGTGCACAATGAAAAAAATTTCAAAGATAGAGAGGACATAAAGACATTTTCAGAAAAATTAAAGTTAAGAAATTGTGTTACCAGTAGACCTGCACTCTAAAAAACACTACAGAGTCCTTTAGGCAAAAGGAAAGAGAGCTTGGCTAGATGCCTGGGGATGGAGGAGGGACTGAAGCGCACCGGAAAGACCAAATATGTGGGTAAACCTCAATAAATACTGAATATATCGATAAAAATCAGCACTCATAGCAATAAAAATATCTTTCAGGGTTTACAGCCTTAATGGAATTAAAATTCATGACAATAGTTACACAAATTGTAGCAAGAAATAAGGAGAGTTGAAAGGTAATAAAATCCTTGCACTGTCTAAGAAATGATAAAAGACTAACCGATATTGGACTTAAAAAAAATAAAGGATGCGCGTTATGCATCATTTGGTTTCTATCAAGAGAATAATGGAAGGATGTCTGAGGGAAGAACAGAATAACAAAAACTATTAATTACTCTAAAAGAGAGAAGAAAAAAGGAAGAGGTGAAGACAGAAATCTACATATAGTTTTAAAAATGAAAAGAAATGGGTAGGACATATAGGAAGCAAATATGATGGCAAATATAAATTTAAACATCTTTATATTCAATTTAATTGGACCAAATGAAATTTTGATTTCAATTAGAAATAAAATTTTCCAGACCTAATGTGGTGGGGTGAAACTGTATTTTACCCCAGAAAAACATGTTCTTAAATCTAATCCATTCTTCCTGGTATAAATTCATTGTAAGTAAGAAATTTGATGAGGCTACTTCAGTTAAGGTGTGATCCACTTCATTCAGGATGGGACTTAATTATATTACTAGAGTCCTTTATAAATGGAATGGAGAGAGAGAGAGAGAGAGAGAGAGAGGATACAAATACAGTATTATTATTATTATTATTATTATTTGCATGGGCAGGTACCGGGAAGCACACAGTATTATTTTTAACATCTATAAATGTTTGGATATTAAACATAAACCAAAATTTTCATTATAAATCATAAAATATTTTGAACTGAATGATAATAAAATTATCAAGACTTGTAGAATATTGTTAAAGCTGTTTATAGGGAAATTTATAGTCTTAAAATGAATATTATGAAAACTAATGGTGTAAGTATTTATCTCAAGAAGTTATTACAAGTAAAGCAAATTAAAGACCAAAAAGAAATGATGAAATTTCATGAAAAATGGAATAAACACATAGTTGAGAAAATTAACAAAGTCAAAAGTCTGTTATTTAAAAAAAAACTTTAAAAATGAACCTCCAGCAAAATGGATTAAGAAAAAATAGATATATTGCAAGAATTACTAATATCAGGAATGGAAAGGAACTAAAACTACATCTGACAACAGTAAAAAGTAGGTGGGAAGGGGGAAGATGGCAGGATGGGAGAGGCAGAGCTAACTCCTCTACCATGGAATAACTAGAGAAAAAGCTGAAGGTGACCAGGACAGCAAGTCCAGAGTACAACTGGCCAGAGAGGGCCTTCCACGTGATACAGGGAGTCCTGGATAAAAAAGCATTAAAAAATATGAGTGAGAGGATGGCGTGAGTTTATTCCATCACGACTGCACCTGGGGCTGGCCACTACATGCTGGATGGGGCAGGTGCTGGAGGAGTGGTGCGCTCCACTTTCACCTCCACAGCCAGCTGGGCAGTCATCTCTCAGTCCCCCAGCCGGGAGCTCCTGGGTGGGATCCCGGGAACCAGCAGACTTGTTTTGTCCATACACAGAGACCTTGCATTGGTACCCTGTGCCTATTCCCCAACCCTGAGGCAGGCTGCTGTGGGTGCCTGGTTTTGAGGGAGACTGGAGGGCCCTCCCCTCTGGGGGAGAGGGGATGCCGAAAAGAGCTGAGCTGACAATTGGCTAGTGATAGATACACTCTGGGTCCTGCTGCCTACATCCTTTCTCCATGGAAGCCCAGGGCACTCACAATGTGCATGAGTGGGGAGGCAGGGACAAGGGGAGAGCTTCACTGCAGCACCAGGAGCTCTTTCCTTACCCCAAAGGCCTGTGGGTACACGGTTGGCTGGATCTGGCATGTCGATGAAAAGAAGGACACCCCTGGGATGGCTGTGGGCTGGGGAAGGCGAAACTCTCAGACTCACAGCCTGAGGTCATTCTACTTGTGAGTCTGGGAATCACCAGAACCATCATGCCCACAAATGTATTCTCCATCAAGAGGCACAGTGCCCACCTTCATCCTTGGGGCTGCAGCTTCCAGAATGCATGGAAAACTGCTGCATGGACTAACTCCCACCTGGTATGGAGTGAGGAGGACCGCACAACCAAGGGAGGATACTATAAGACATTGATTGTACACTTTGGATAGAATACCTAGTATGTGAATACACCTCAAGAAAATCTGCAGATTCAATAAATGATTGATAGACAGATAGATAGATAGATAGATAGATAGATAGATAGATAGATAGATGATAGGAATGCTGGAGAAGATGTGGAGAGAGAGGTCAACCTATTCAATGTGGGCATGGAAGTAGATGCATGCAGCCCCTCTGGAGAGAAGTGTGGATGAGCCACAGGAGGCCAAATATGGGGTCTTCATATGATCATGCAATCCTGCTACTGGGAATACACTCAGAACATCTGAAAACAGGGACACTATTAGACATAGGGACACTATCAAACATTTGCACTGTGATATTTCTGGTGGCATTATTCATGATTGCCATGGAATGGAGGTACCTGAAGGGTTTATCAACTGATAAGTAGATGGGCAAACTGGAATATACATAGGATGGAATATGGTACTGTACAGAAAGGAATGAAGTCACGAGGCATGCAATGAGGTGCATAAATCTAGAGCTCATTATGTTGAGCAAAATAAGCCAGAAATATAAGGACAAATATTCTATGGTCTTACCTAGAAAATGCTTATAAGAAAATTAGGGCCTAGATTGTAAGTTCTTATAGCAGCCACAATTATTCCTGAGTTTTAATTTTTTACTTCTAAATTCTGAGATGTTGTGTTCTATGTGTAAACCCTGGCATTTCCCTGGAACTTTCTATACCTGTATGATACCTAAAACTCAGAGTTAGAGTTCTCCAGCTCTGAGAGTCAGCACTACTTGAGATAGCAACTGTTAAAGAAGCTTAAAAAGAGGTCAGACTTCAATTAGAGACATGAATGAAACTGATCTGGTTAGGACTAAGGTAAAGCAGAATTCAGGGTAAAGGATGATACTGTCTGTATTTTAAATCTTCAATTTCTGTGTAAGAACAAAGAAAGAGATCTTTATTTTGTCCAATATTTAAATTTTCTGTAGAATACTACCTAACTTAACCTGTCTGAATACATTAAACATCCTAAATACGTGGAGCCTAGAGTAGGGAATAAGATCTGCTATTCTGTATAGCTTAATGTAATGCCCTGATACATTCCAAAGCATTTGGGGCAGAAAATTAAAAAGTATCTGCAAAATTCCTTAAGGAACTGGAAAAAATATATAGAACTACTGAACATCCCCATCTGGGGAATTCCTGATATTCTCTCAGGCTTTATGGAGTCCCAATTTAATTAGCCAGGCCCTCAATCTTGAAGCTTGCCCTTATGAAACTTATTTCTGTAATGGCAAAGCTAAGCCTATCTATAATTATGCCTAAGAGTTACTCCCAGAGAATCTCTTTTGCTGCTCAGATGAAGCCTTTCTCTCTCTCACTCTGAGCCAAACTCTGCTAATAAACTCACACCCCTCGCCCCCCATGTGGGGCTAAACTTTCAGGGGTGTAAGTCTCCCTGGTAATGAGGGACAGGACTCCAAGGGATGAGCCTGGCCCTGGCACCAAAAGGGGAAAATGTATCAGAATAAGGTTTCAGTTGCTAAGAGATTTGAAATAGAGTCGAGGTCATTCTGGAGGTTACTCCTATACAAGTTCCAGCCAGATACTGCAAATTACCATGGTATGCCAAGCCCTAACTAACAATATTCCTGAAAATCCTCAACAATACCCTGGGCTCTAGAGTTTTACTTATTAAGTTTATTTTCTCAGAACATAAAACCTGCAGATTATTCCTATGCCAGATAAGTCCCGAACCCAGGGGGTACAATCACTCCAAGTACATAAACCAGTTGTGGGCTTGGTCGGTTCCAACATGGTGGCTTAGTGAGGTGTGGAATTTAGTTCATCCTCCAGAGCAGCTAGTAAATTGCCAGAAACAGTACAGCACAACTGGCAGAGCCACAGACACACAGTGTACACCAGTCTGGACCAGCTGGACCAGCTGCGAGCCCACCCAGAACCATGAGTTCCCCAAGCTGCGACGGCTGGTGCCCCTCCCCCACAGGCTGCTTCCTGGAAGAGAAAGGAAAGAGACTTTACTAGCAGCAAGGGGCTGTGCTCAACCAAGCTCCAATTGTGTAGAACCTGGAGATACACAGAGCAATGTACCAACTTAAGCTTTTGATTAACAAACACAAGGCTCAGGGGTCCTGCACTGAAAAGGCTTTTTTAAATTTTTATTTGCTTCTACTACTTAACTCATTAAATAGAACTGCACATCTTCTCAGGCTCCAACTGCCCCAAGCAAGGGTGGAATTAAGTTTGTCTGAGAGGCAAGGAAACTGATCAGGTGAAAGGAGTTTATTCCCTGGAGGCTGTGCCTTCCCTAGGAGTGGGGTGCTGCCCATCTCAGGTGGAATCCCTCCCTAAAGGAATTCAGAACCCAGGGACTGGAAAACTGAAGCAATTAAAGCCAGCATACAATCGCCCCTCCTCTCAAACACGGCCCCAGCAGGCAGAGTTGGCTGAAGTTAAAGGTACTCCATCACTTCATACTGGTGGGACCCACAGATAGACAAGCACCACATAATGGGCAGGACAGGAAAAACACAGAGTCTACAGGCTTCATAGGAAATTGTATCAACCTGCTGGGTTTCATTCTCAGGGAAAACTGATGTAGGTGACTCTTTCCTCCTGAGAGGAGGCCAGTCTGGTCTGGGAAAATCTGGCTGGACTCTATAATATCTAAGTTGACTCTCCCCCCAAAAAAGTCTCCATATAGGCAGGGCAAGAAACAGAAAAACAAGAACTGAACAATTCTGATCTGTTAACCAAACCTATGCTAGAGGTTCACAATAAGCTGAACTGAATGTCAAAGAACATATAGAGAACAAAGCCATCTAGCAAGAAAATCCTAGGTGAAACAGTGAAAACAATCTCCAGAATAAACTAATTAAGGAAATCAAATGCCTAGATGCAAAAAAAAATAATGAGTCATACTAGGAATTGAAGTCATACTAGGAAAATTGAAGTTATGGCCCAGTCAAAGGAACAAACCGACAATTCAAATGAGATACAGGAGTTGAAGCAATTAATTCAGGATATTCAAACAGACATGGAAAATCTCATTAAAAGTCAAATCAATGAATTGAGGGAGGATATAAAGAAGGTAAATGGGTGAATGAAAACAAGATATCAAAAGTCTGAAAACCAAACCACAGAATTTATGGGGATGAAAAGTGCAGTAGCAGAGATGAAAAAACAATGGAAACCTACAATGCTAGATTTGAAGAGGTAGAAGAAAAAGATTAGTGAACTGGAGGACTGGACATCTGGAATCCAACATGCAAAGAAAATATAGGGAAAAGAATGAAAAAGTATGAGCAGTGACTCAGGGAATTGAATGACAACATGAAGTGCATGAATATGTGTGTTGTGGGTGTCCCAGATGGAGAAGAGAAGGGAAAAGGAAGAGAAAGACTAATGGAAGAAATTATCACTGAAAATTTTCCATCTCTTATGAAAGATATAAAATTACAGATCCAAAAGTACAGCTTACCCCAGACAGAACAGATCCAAATAGACATACTCCAAGACACTTACTAATCAGATTGTCAGATGTCAAAGAGAAAGAGAGAAATTTTGAAAGCAGCAAGAGAAAAGCAATCCATCACATATAAGGGGAGCCCAAAAAGACTATGTGTAGATTTTTCAGCAGAAACCATGGAGGTGAGAAGACAGTAGTATGATATACTTAACATTCTAAAACAGAAAAACTGCCAACCAAGAATTCTATACACAGCAATACCAGCCTTCAAAAGTGAGGAGGAAATTAAAACATTTTCAGACAAAAAAATCACTGAGAGAATATGTGAACAAGAGACTGGCTCTGCAAGAAATACTAAAGGAAGCACTAGAGGCAGATAGGAAAAGACAGGAGAGAGAGGTGTCGAGAAGGGTGTAGAAATGAAGACTATCAGTAAAGGTAAAAAGAAGAAAAATTAGATATGACATATAAAATCCAAAAGGCAAAATAGTAGAAGAAAATATTGCCTTTACAGTAATAACAACTAAATGTTAATGGATTAAACTCCCCAATCAAAAGACACAGACTGGCAGAATAGATCAAAAAACAGGAGCCCTCAATATGCTGTCTACAGGAGATGCATTTTAGATCCAAGGTGTATTAGTTAGGGTTCTCTAGAGAAACAGAACCAACAGGGAACACTTGCAAATATAAAATTTATGAAAGTGTCTCACGTGACCGTAGGAACGCAGAGTCCAAAATCCACAGGGCAGGCTGCAAAGCCGATGACTCCGATGGATGGCCTGGATGAACTCCACAGGAGAGGCTCACCAGCCAAAGCAGGAATGGAACCTGTCTCCTCTGGATCCTCCTTAAAAGGCTTCCCATGATTACATTTAGCATCACTAATTGCAGAAGACACTCCCCTTTGGCTGATTACAAATGGAATCAGCTGTGGATGTAGCTGACGTGATCATGACCTAATCCTATGAAATGTCCTCATTGCAACAGACAGGCCAGCGTTTGACCAATCAGATAAACAGGTACCACAACTTGGCCAAGTTGACACCTGTCCCTAACCATGACAGTCCACCCCTTGTCAACTTGGCACATATATATATATATATATATATATATATATATATATATCACCTTAGACCATGCTTAATTTACAAATGAAAAAAATAAGCACACATTTTTTCTTTTACCTGACAATACTCAACTGTCCTGCATATAACTGGAAACACATTAAATCTCTCCAGAATAGGGTGCAAATCCTTGGGCAACATTCATTCTTAAACTTGATATCTTACAACTTAAATAGTATTTCATGAACAAAACAGCATTACAGTCCTCATTTCTGTAACCGATCACGTGGTCGAAGTTCAAATTTATCACTACCTTCTTCCACTACCCATTCCATGTTCCCTTTCCCCTCAGCAAGCACTTCAGCTGGCGTGGTTCTTTGCCAGGCGGGGTGACCCAAACCTTCATTCCTGAAGTTTCAGAGCCATTAGTAGTCCTGCCTGGTTTGTGTTGTTGCAGTTTTCCATTGATTTTAATCACAGGGCATGGTAGTACTAATAGACGCCCCAGGGGATCTCCTATATTCCAAGAAAACTCTTCTTTACCTCCATTATGTAGTTGCAGTCCTACTTCCTTCATATAGTCAGGGTCAATTACCCCAGACAATAATGTAATCCCCTTCTTGGTGTGTTGATCCAGAGGCATAAGTAGCCCAAAGCAACCAGGTGGCAGTCTTAACTTCCAGTTCAGTGGTTTCACTGTTGTTTCTCCTGGAGGAAGCACACCCCATTTTGGAACTAAAACCTGTAGACCAGCAGAACTCAGGGTAACAGGGACAGGAAGCAAAAATTTTCCTAGTGGATCACTAGGGGTAATAGTGAGTGGCACCACACCCATTTCCACCCCTTGGTTCCTGGACCCATGGATCCTGGCTATGGGAGAAACAGCACCATACAGCGGACGCTGATTCAGAGCATATACAGCTTCCTGGAGAACATTACCCCAGCCTTTCAAGTTTTTGCCACCTAGTTGGCACTGTAATTGAGTTTTCAAAAGGCCATTCCACCGTTCTATCAATCCAGCTGCTTCTGGATGATGGGGAACATGGTAAGACCAGAGAATTCCATGAGCATGTGCCCATTCCTGCACTTCATTTGCTGTGAAGTGTGTTCCTTGATCTGAAGCAATCCTATGTGGAATACCATGATGATGGATAAGGCATCCTGTAAGCCCACAGATGGTAGTTTTGGCAGAAGCATTGTGTGCAGGGAAAGCAAACCCATATCCAGAGTATGTGTCTATTCCAGTTAGAACAAATCACTGCCCCTTCCATGAAGGGAGTGGTCCAATGTAATCAACCTGCCACCATGTAGCTGGCTGGTCACCTCGGGGAATGGTGCCATATCGGGGGCTGAGTGTGGGTCTCTGCTTCTGGCAGATTGGGCACTCAGCAGTAGCTGTAGCCAGGTCAGTCTTGGTGAGTGGAAGTCCATGTTGCTGAGCCCATGCATAACCTCCATCCCTACCACCACGACCACTTTGTTCATGAGCCCATTGGGCAATGACAGGAGTTGCTGGGGAAAGAGGCTGACTGGTATCCACAGAACAGGTCATCTTATCCACTTGCTTATTAAAATCTTTCTCTGCTGAAGTCACCCTCTGGTGTGCATTCACATGGGACACAAATATCTTCATGTTTTTAGCCCACTCAGAAAGGTCTATCCACATACTTCTTCCCCAGACCTCTTTGTCACAAATTTTCCAATTATGGTCTTTCCAAGTCCCTGATCATCCAGCCAAACCATTAGCAACAGCCCATGAGTCAATACACAAACGCACCTCTGGCCAGTTTTCCTTCCAAGCAAAATGAACAACCAGGTGCACTGCTCGAAGTTCTGCCCACTGGGAGGATTTCCCCTCACCACTGTCCTTCAAGGACACCCCAGAAAGGGGTTGTAATGCTGCAGCTGTCCACTTTTGGGTGGTACCTGCATATCGTGCTGAACCATCTGTAAACCAGGCCCGAGTTTTCTCTTCCTCAGTCAATTTACTGTAAGAAACTTCCCAAGAAGCCATAGCTCTGGTCTGGGAAAGAGAAGGTAATGTGGCAGCAGGAGTGGAAACCATGGGCATTTGTGCCACTTCTTCATGTAACTTACTTGTGCCTTCAGGACCTGCTCTGGCTCTATCTCGTATATACCATTTCCATTTTACAATAGAGTGCTGCTGTGCACGCCCAACTTTATGGCTTGGTGGGCCAGACAACACCCAATTCATGATAGGCAACTCAGGTCTCATGGTAACTTGGTGGCCCATGGTTAAGCGTTCAGTCTCTACTAAGGCCCAGTAGCAGGCCAAAAGCTGTTTCTCAAAAGGAGAGTAGTTATCTGCAGCAGATGGTAAGGCTTTGCTCCAAAATCCTAAGGGTCTGCATTGTGATTCTCCTATAGGGGCCTGCCAAAGGCTCCAGACAGCATCTCTATTTGCCACTGACACTTCCAGCACCATTGGATCTGCTGGATCATACAGCCCAAGTGGCAAAGCAGCTTGCACAGCAGCCTGGACCTGTCGCAGAACCTCCTCTTGTTCAGGACTCCACTCAAAATTAGCAGCTTTTCTGGTCACTCGATAAATGGGCTGGAGTAGCACACCCAAATGAGGAATATGTTGTCGCCAAAATCCAAAAAGACCAACTAGGCTTTGTGCCTCTTTTTTGGTTGTGGGAGGGGCCAGATGCAGCAATTTATCCTTCACCTTAGAAGGGATATCTCGACATGCCCCACACCACTGGACACCTAGAAATTTTACTGAGGTGGAAGGCCCCTGTATTTTTGTTGGATTTATCTCCCATCCTCTGACACACAAATGCCTTACCAGTAAATCTAGAGTAGTTGCTACTTCTTGCTCACTAGGTCCAATCAACATGATATCATCAATATAATGGACCAGTGTGATGTCTTGTGGGAGGCAGAAACGATCAAGGTCTCTGCAAACAAGATTATGACATAGGGCTGGAGAGTTGATATACCCCTGAGGTAGGACAGTGAAAGTATATTGCTGACCTTGCAAGCTGAAAGCAAAATGTTTCTGGTGGTCCTTACTAATAGCTATTGAGAAAAAAGCATTTGCCAGATCAATAGCTGCATACCAGGTACCAGGGGATGTATTGATTTGCTCAAGCAATGATACTACATCTGGAACAGCAGCTGCAATTGGAGTTACCACCTGGTTGAGTTTACGATAATCCACTGTCATTCTCCAAGACCAATCTGTTTTCTGCACAGGCCAAATAGGAGAGTTGAACGGGGATGTGGTGGGAATCACCACCCCTGCATCTTTCAAGTCCTTAAGGGTGGCAGTAATCTCTACAATCCCTCCAGGAATACAGTATTGTTTCTGATTTACTATTTTGCTTGGTAGGGGCAGTTCTAGTGGCTTCCACTTGGCTTTTCCCACCATAATAGCCCTCACTGCACAAGTTAGAGAACCAACATGGGGATTCTGCCAGTTGCTCAGTATGTCAATGCCAATTATACATTCCGGAACTGGGGAAATAACTACAGGATGGGTCTGGGGGCCCACTGGACCCACTGTGAGACGGACCTGAGCTAAAACTCCATTGATCACCTGGCCTCCATAAGCCCCCACTCTGACTGGTGGTCCAGAGTGACGTTTTGGATCCCCTGGAATTAATGTCACTTCTGAACCAGTGTCTAATAATCCCCGAAATATCTGATCATTTCCTTTTCCCCAATGCACAGTTACCCTGGTAAAAGGCCGTCGGTCTCCTTGGGGAAGACTTAGAGGAAGGTTAACAATATAAATTTGTGGCAGTGTAACAGGTTTCTCCCCCATAGGGACCTGGCCTCCCCTTCATTCAAGGGGCTCAGGGTCTGTAAACTGTTTCAAGTCTGGAAATTGATTAAGGGGCCGTGACTCTGTGTTTTTGTAATTCAGGTTAGACTTCTGTTTCCTTGACTTAGAACTCTTTTGTTTATACAGCTCCAACAAAAATTTAGTAGACTGCCCTTCTATTGTTTTTCTAGGCACCCCATGATTTACTAGCCAATGTCACAAATCTCTGCATGTCATATAATTTTGATGCCTCCTTTGAGTTTGTTGTCTATTATAATAACTGCATCTACCCTGTCTTTGGTGATTAAGTGCTGCTACCTGTCTTCTGCCAACTCGGGATCCTGTCATCCCCATTGTGTTTAAAGATTCCAGCTCAGTGACAGCAGTTCCTACAGTAATGTCTGACCTACAGAGAAGTGAAACCACAGAGCTCTTGAGGGATGATGGTGCTAGTCTCACAAACTTATTTCTCACTGTTCTGGTAAAAGGTGCATCCTCTGACATTCCTGGGGTGTAAGAGCAGGCTTTGCATGATAAATCCACTCTAACATTCCAATCTCTCTAAGCCTCTGGATCCCCTCATCTACATTATACCAGGGCATTTCTGGCATTTCAACCTCATGTACTGTTGGCCACCTTTTGATCCATGTTTCAACCAACCACCCAAACAAGCTGTTAACACCTTTTCTAACTGCTCGAGCTATAACACTGAATGCAGAATCTCTGCTTAGTGGGCCCATATCAATAAATTCAGCCTGATCCAGCCTTATATTCCTCCCACCATTATCCCACACTCTTAAAATCCATTGTCACACGTATTCCCCTGATTTCTGTCTATATAAATTGGAAAACTCACACAGTTCTTTTGGAGTATAACGTACCTCCTCATGTGTGATACTTTGTACCTCACCTTTAGGGGCCTGTTGGGACTTTAGTCTAGTTATAGGTCTGGAAGAAATGAGGGGTGGTGGGGGTGGGTCATGAAAAGAATTAGAAATATCTTCCAAGCCATTTGCTTCAGGGCCTTCATTTGTAGTTTCATCTGGTGAAACAGGATTAATAACTCTAGGGTTAATCCCTTCAGGAGGAGGTTGGGTGGCCAATTCCTCAAGGCAGGCTGGAGGTGGGGCAGTTATGTCCTCAGGGCAGACTATTACAGGGTTATCTAGAGAAGGCTCAGCATGGTCTAGGGTTTCAACCTCACCCCCAACATCATTATCAATCCATATGTCACTATCCCATTTTCAGGGTCCCACTCCTTTCCAATCAATGCCCTCACTTTAAAAGCAGACACCATGCAAGACTGAGATTTCAGTTTACGTTGTAAAGTTGCTACTCTAACAATAAGATTCTGAGTCTGATTTTCAGAGATCTCAAGTCTACAGCTACAGGAAATAAGATTTTCCTTCAGGATACTCATAGAAACGTCTACATCTTTCAGACGGCGCTTAAGCTTCTCGTTTGAAGCCTTAAGCCCATCCCTTTCACCCTTTAATGTAGACGGTGTATCTAACAACAACCAACCAACATCTCTATAACTCTTATTTCTACAAAACTCTGTAAAGGTGTCAAAACATTATCCCCCAGAGTCTGGCTTGGTACAAGCGAAGCATTAGGAGAATCAAATGATGATATTTTGACTATCTCCTTTGCCAACTCACTCCATGGATTGGGAGTGTCATTCTGATTATGGGAATCAGAGTCCTTAGTGTCTCTGAGTCCAGTCAGAGTAGAAAACCATTCATAAAAACCCATTATTAAGACTCTGTTCCTTAAGAACCACTCCTGGTACCAAGATGCATTAGTTAGGGTTCTCTAGAGAAACAGAATCAACAGGGAACTCTTGCAAATATAAAATTTATGAAAGTGTCTCACGTGACCGTAGGAATGCAGAGTCCAAAATCTACAGGGCAGGCTGCGAAGCCGATGACTCCGATGGATGGCCTGGATGAACTCCACAGGAGAGGCTCACCAGCCAAAGCAGGAATGGAACCTGTCTCCTCTGAGTCCTCCTTAAAAGGCTTCCCATGATTACATTTAGCATCACTAATTGCAGAAGACACTCCTCTTGTCTGATTACAAATGGAATCAGCTGTGGATGTAGCTGACGTGATCATGACCTAATCCTATGAAATGTCCTCATTGCAACAGACAGGCCAGCGTTTGACCAATCAGATAAACAGGTACCACAACTTGGCCAAGTTGACACCTGTCCCTAACCACGACACAAGGACAAACATAGGTTAAAGTGAAAGGTTGGGAAAATATATTTCATGCAAACAACAATCATTAAAGAGCAGGAGTAGCTATACTAGTATTGACAAATTAAAAGAGACAAAGAAGGACACTATGTATTAATAAAAAGAACAGTTCAGCAAGATGACATAGCAATCATAAAGAGCATGACTTTTCTGGGGTCCAAAACAGTTTCAAGCCAGTACATTTAAATATTCATAAGCTTTTCAGCCAAAATAATATTGAACCCGTCCATATGATGGGCTCTAGCATAGATACAACACACAAGGTAAAAGTGATTTTTCCATTTTGTTTACATGATTTCATCCCAATAAATCCCTCAACCTACAGAAATCAATGAAGAAGCACCTCATTAGGAATGGGGAGGCCACTGAGAGATGTCAGACTGCTTCCAGCCAAATGGCCCATCATTTGTCATCTGGCTTGAATTGTTGCACTTCCAACATAAGGTGTTAGACTGATGTTCTTCAACTTCAACAAAGGATGATCTCTGCAATACAAATTAATTGAGGAAAACAGTTCAGAATCACTTGGTCTTTCTAACCTCATTCATGTTTCACCTCCCCTTGAGAACAGCCTTTCACTATAACAAGGATGGCTATAGGAGGTTTTATGGCATACTTAAACTAAATTAAATCAAGATGTGACTACCATTCATCTAGTCATAGCATGGGCACCCAACATTTTGGGTTCAGAACATGTGTCTTAACCACACTCAGGCCTTCAGTACACCATAGCAATAACAAGTATGGTGGATTAAATGACATTGGTCCATGGGGCAAAAAAGGGCTTCAGGAGAGATAGGTGCCAGCCTAGGCATCACAGAGCAAGTTGAATTTGCCTTTAATGAGGAACAGCATTAACATGGTGGAATAAGGCCTGGAATTATCTTCCAGCAGGAAGGGCAAGATTTGGAAGTCAGCTTAGAAAGATGATGAAGCTTTAGTGAAGTAAGTCTGACAGATTCAATAAATCATGCTGGATAACGCTAGGATCCAGTATTAACAAGGGCTTGTATCCAAAAACCAACAGGGTTTTTGATAATACAGAGGCCAAAGTAGCCATAGGGCAAGGATTCTCCGCCCTAGTTGCTGAGGCTCAAGGGTCACCCCCAAGGGAAAACTTATGGGCCTCCAAACTTGTGGAAGTTCTCTGGGGGCATCTATAATTTATGTGAATGCACTGTGGCTGCCCTCTGCTAGAGAACAGATCAGATCAGGATATATCCTGTAGTACAGTTAGCAGGGAGAAAAACCATTCTGACCACCACCTGTTACTTGCCTGTAAGAGGGAGGTGGCCCTGCTACTTAATAGCACACAATGGAAACCAGTCTCAGAGCAAACCTGTGAACTGAAATGGGGTGACTGGTTTTGCTCCAAACTGCTTGAAACCCAGAAATAACCAAATCATGGTCAATTGTAATGACACCTATCTTGTACCTGGGAAAGTCTGATTCTACAAAGAAGGGACAGCAAATACCTCTATAATTCTTACTGATTTGTTCTATAGTGAAACTAAATTTTACCATGATCATACTCTGGTATGACATAACACTGGCATTGTTGGTGAGATCAAACTATCTTACGTAAATAAATCTTATGACAGTACAGATACTGATAATCAAAAGTATTAGGAAACTGAGTTAAAGCCTCAGTTGGACTTCCAGGGAGGTGGCCTATGCAGTGGCCTTGAGGTGTTCAAACTCAGCACACTCACAAGAAAGGACTGGTCCTTGCCTGGCTCCTGGGAGATGATCTCTCAGCCATTGGAATATCCTGCCTGTTAAGAGTGTCTTTGTATATGGGTCTTGGGCTGTGCCAGGCAGTTTATGCTAACAATGTGATGCATGCTTTTGTTTGCCTGGGGCCCTAGGCCACACTGTGTCAGTCTGACTTCTGGTGGGGCTGGAGTCTGAGTAGTTAGGGCCAGTCATGTGGATGCTCCAAGCCTATGTGATTGAGCCCCAGTTAGAACTCTGGACATCAAGGTTTGGGTTCACTTCCTGGTTGGCAATACTTCACACATGTTGTCACACACTGTTTCTAGGAGAATTAAGTGCTGCCCGTGCAATTCCAGAAGAGGGCAAATGGAAGCTCAAACTTGGTTCCTGTGGGACTCCATACCATGTACCATTTGCCTTCACTGATTTTAAGCTGCATGCCTTCAGATAATAAACCATAACCATGAGTATAACCACTAAAAAATAAAAAAAAATAAACCAGTTGCATCCCTCTATCCCATAATGTCAACACCACCTTTTCAGCATGAAGAAGTTGGAATGGTCATTGCCCAAATATCTTTGAAGACTGAGAGAATGATTAAATGAGGCGGAAGAGTTGTAACAGAGAGGTTGGGATTTAACAAATGATTATGACCACTGATTCATTATATAGATATTTCTTTTTAGTTTCTAGTGTATTAGAACAGCCAAAAGGAAATACTTGAAATTTTTGAATTGCAACACAGCAGCCTTGATCTTTGATCATGATTGTATAATTATATAGCTTTAATTTTCCGACCATGTAATTGCAAAAACCTTGTGACTAATACTGTCATTAGCCAGTGTGTGCTTAGATGAATAACAAAATTAAGATATGCATGGAAAAAAAATAGAATATAAGGTACCTAGAGAGAGACAGAAGCTAGAGAAGGGGGAGTAGTTATCAAATATGTACAGAATTGTTAATGAGGTTGAACTTAAACGTTTGTGAATGGATAGAGGTGATAGTGGCTGGCTATTGGGATTATAAAAAATAATAACATATTGTAGGTGAATTTTATTGAAAGGGCTTTTTAAAGTCATGTATGTAAATAAGTTATTGCATGAACCATTACAAATGTAAAAAAAAAAATAATAGAGGGCTATGTGGGAAAAACTTAGCTATTGCAAACTATGGACTATAGTTAACAGTAATATTTAATAGTCTTTCATCAACAGTAACAACTTTACTACACCAACACAATGGGTCAACAACAGGGGGGCATAAGAGGTATGGGAGAATTGGGGTTTTATTTTTCATTCTGATTTCTGTTCTAGAGAATTGAAAATGTTCTAAAATTGACCATAGGGATGTGTGCACAGTGATGTGATGATACTGTGAGCCAGTGATTGGATATTTTGGATGATTTGTGTGGTGTGTGAATACAGCTCAATAAAATTGAAGATAAAAAAATAAGAAGAATAAAAAATGAGTGGGTATTATAAATACAGAGATTATTTGAGAAGAAATTATTACTATGCAAATGAAATAGAATTTTAGATGAAATTGCCAAATTACTAGAAAAAAATGCAACATACCGAAACTGACTTTGAAGAAATAAAAAAATCTGAACAGTCAATATCTAATGAAAGTTTGAATTTTAACTAGAGACTTTTCCACAAAGAATTCTTCAGGCAGGGGTAACGCCAATCCTATATAATGTTTTCCAGAGAATAGAAAAAGAAGAAACAGTTCTCAACTTGTTTTATGAAGACAGTATTATCTTTATACTAAAAACTACAAAGAGCATTACCAGACAAGAAAATTAAATTCTAATCTCTCTCTCATAATCATAGGCGCAAAATCCTAAGAAAAATTAGCAAATCAAATCCAGCAATATATAAAAAGGATAATATGACCAAGTGCATTTACAAGATGGTTTTATATTTGAAAATCAATCATTATGATTTCCCATATTAAAAAAATAAAGGACAAAAAATAATACTATGTTTGCAATAAATACAATGAAACCATATAATAAATTAAATACCTATTTATATTATGTGCTCTTAAACCAGGAATAGAATTTCCTTTCATTCAATAACGTACCTCCAGAAAAACTATAGTAATATCAAAATTAAGTGAAAAATGTAGAAATCTTTCTCTCTGAAATGAGACAGGGATCCTGGTTATCCTTATTCAACTACAGGTCTTAGCTAATACAAAAAACAAGAAAAATAAACCAAATGTATAAGGATGAACTGACTGCAAACAAAACTTTTAAACAAATCTAGAAACAAAACATTTGAATTTAATATATGAATTTTGAAAGTTTGGTCAAAAATTGCAAAACTCAAATTTATTTTTAATTCCTAGTAAACAAACATTCAGAAAAGAAAAGTACAATATTATTTAGATGGCCACAGAAAAATAAAACACCTAAGAATAAATATAATGAAACACACAAGATCTATGATCAGGAAACTATTAAATCATTATTGGGAGAAATTCAAGAGGATGAAAATAAATGGAGGGATATACCATGCTTATGGCTTGGACAACTTCATATTGTAAAGAACCTAATTCTTCCCAACTTGATTTATAGAATAAATTCATTTTACATTGTAATTCCAATGCTCTGTGTGAATGTGTATGTTTGCATGTGCGAACTGACCAATTGTTATAAAATTTATGGGAAAACATAAGTGGCCAAGAATGGTCAAGATAACCTGCAAGAAGAAAAATTTGTTGGAGATTTTCACTTGAAATGAAGTGTATAAAGCTACAAGGCAGCAGTGGTTTAAGGTTAGACAAATAAACCAAAGCACAAGTCCAAAAACAGACCCACACTGCCAACTGATTTGTAATAACGGTAGCACTGGTTGCAATGCAAAGCAATAGAGGAAAGAAGTGTCTTTTTGGTAAACAGTTCTGGGTCCGTTGAACATCCATATGGAACAAAGCAAATCCCATTGTACACGCAAAAAATTTTTTAGATCAAGATGTGAATGGTGAAATAATAAGCTTTTTGAGGAAAGCACAAGAAAATATCTTCCTGAAATTGGGTTAGACAAAGATTTCTTTAAAAGAATGCCAAAACACTAATCATACTGGAAAGATTATTATTAAATTAAACGATAAAATTTAAAACTTCAATTAATTAAAAGACACTGTTAGGAAGTGAATAGATAAGCCTCACAGTGGAGAAGGTATTTATGATAGTTATAACTGATAAAAGACTTGTGCCCAGAATATATAATGAGCTGCTACAAATGAACCAAAGACATCTTAATTATTTAAAAAAAGGCAATATAATTGAAGAGACACTTCAGAAGACATTAGTTTAATGGTGAGTAAACATATGAGAAGAAACTTAACTTCACTGGCAATCAGAAAAAACAAATTAAAACTACAGTGAGATACCACCATACATCTATGGAATGATTAAATGCAAACAAAATGAAACCTGATAATTCCAGGCATTGGAAAGGATTTGGCATTTGTACTAAAATACAATCACTTTGGAAAACTGTTTGGCATTATCTAAACATATCTGAACATATGCTGTCCTATGACCCAGAAACCCTAGATATGCAGCAAATACCAGTGGGACATTTAGGCACCAAAAGAAATACCCAAGAATGTCCCTATCAGTGTAGATTGAATAGCCCCAAATTGGAAGCAGTCCAGATGTTCATCAACAGTAGAAGAGGTAAATAAACACGAGAGCCCAAAGAAAACGAATAAACTGCTGCTACTCAAAACAACGTAGATGATTCGACAAATGTAATAGCAAGTAGAAGCCAGACATAAAAGAACTTATTGTATGATTCTATCTATATAAAGTTAAAAAGGAGGTAAAACAGATCTCTGATACTGAAGTAACTATAGTCATAAGTTTTGGGTAAACAGGAGAAGGAGGTGCTAGGAGGCCTTCTGGGGTGTGGGTAATCGTTTATTTCTTGAACTGGGTGTTGGATACATGGAGATGTGCACTTTGTGGTAATTCATTGAGGTGTATATTTATTTCTAGATATTTATTAAGATCATATACATAGGACGAAAAGCAGATTTCAAAGGTATTGAAATTAGGGGATAAAGATGACCTATTTAATGAATATTTTTCAGGCACTTTAAGGGATCAGGTTTCTAAGAACACAGAAGAATTAATTAGTCCCACTATGAAACTGTGGCGAAAGAACAAAACTAATTAATGAACTATGAATATCATGCTGATGAAAATAAAATATTTAAAAGTTGTTTCCTGCTCATTTAACTAGTGAATGTATCTGAATTTTTGTCACTTCTAAACAGTAGTAGTCTAAGACTTTTGACCTCTTTCCTTTATAGGAACAAAACTGTTCTCAGCAAAGACAACAGGTCTGATGAATACAGTTGGAAATTTAAAAATATCTAAAATGTTAGAGGGCTACAAATGGAATGAAATGCATATACTAAAGTAAATATTATTCTAACTAACTTTTAATGACAATTTTATAGAGCTAAGATTTGAGACACATCTCATTAAATTTACCAATTTAAGTATGTGGATGCAGTATAGAAATGGTTACAATGAATAGTACACAACAATATCTTTGGGGCATATGTAATGGGTGAATATGGGACTATTATGGAAAAAATAAATTTGGGGGGAGAAACTAGGTGCTAGCAATGTTCCATAATCTTTAATACTCCTGAAAATAAACATATCATTTGAATGTTAATTACGGTTCAGTAAACTGATTTTATAACATCTTTATCAGTGCTTCTTCCTATAAGAAAACTTAAAATTCTGGCTTAACTAAAGAATAAAAGCATATAATGGTTAGCTCTTTAAAACTGCTAATTGCTTATGATATTTGATCTGAACAAGTCACAGACCTTTGAAGATATTATTTAGGATCAGGCAAAACTTTTGAATCTCAAAGTATGTACATAAAACTAATCCTGATGGAGGATTCAGAGGTGGATGCTCTGAAAACCTTGTCTGATGTGGTAATTGCCAATTTGGCTAAAATGCAGAATAGAGTCTCTTACCTCTTCTGCATTTTATTTTCAGCTGTCGATAATTTCTTTTTCATGAAAGCACTGAAATAAGAAAGGATTTTATTTGCATCCATAGACACATTGTCTTTAAGGTCCATACTAATATAATTAACTAGCATTGTGTTAATTTAGGTGAATGTGAGACTTGAGAAACTAATATTCACCTCTAATCTTGACCATCCTGTAGCTATGTAAACATGAGAAATTAATTAATGACTCTAAATTTTATTTTTCATATGTGTAAAATCAGTGTGTTGGGCTCATTTAAACAATTAAAATTTTTCATGTTGCCTATAAAATGATCTGACAGCCTGTTATATGGAGTCTTTCACTGCCCTCCAGCCCACAAGACCACTTCATAATACTCTGAAGTACTGGACCAGAAACCAGGAATTAGACTTTGAACCTTGACTCTGTTTTTACCAGCTTTGGAATGTTGAGTAAATTACTAAACCTTTCTAAACTTTGTTATCTTTAAGATCTCTACCTCTAAGAGCACTCACTGTACATATCACAGGGCAAGAATTTAAAAAGAATTGTTAGCTGAAGCTCAATGCAACATACTTACAAGGAAGAGAATTTACTTATTCTTTTGCTACTTTTTCCCAAAAGATTTTTGAGGAAATTGCCATCTTAACCAGCTTTTCTGCTCCTTATCAACCTGATTTTCCTTCCTGGCTAAGAAGCCAACCATTCTTTGATTTGAATCTCTAAATTCTCAAATTTCCATATTTGGTGAATGTTTCTGATACCTAACTGTCTTTTACCCCCGTGTAATACCCTATCCAGTGACATGCAGCATTCTAGGTTTTGTATTCTGCTCCCGAGCCGCACAAGTCTTAAGACGGCTACTGCTACTGCGTGTGATTTGTATATCATCTCCGATATATACAGCATGCACTAAAAAATAAAATCTCTACTTGAAAGCATATTTAACAAGCTTAATTAACTATCAGAAACTTACCAAATGTGTTTAACTCAGGATGGAAGCCAGGGAAAATTCTGGAATCCCCGCTTTGGTTTGGGATACTGGCCTGCCCTGACCACTGACAAACCACAGTCTCTGTCTTTTATTTCAACTCTGACGACGTAATCTGATTGGTGCCACCCAGCCAATGGGTTGGCTGCCTTTCAGTCCGGAGACCAAGACAGAAAAAACAGTGTGGTCTGGATCGTGGAGTTAAACGACGGAAATAATGCCATATGGGTGCCAGGAACAATGGATGGGGTGCTGCTCGGAAAAGGGTGCTGTGCATAGGAGCATATTCTTTGACAAACGGATTTTGCAAGCCATCTTCATGTGCCTCCTGTATGCAGCAGAGGAAGTAGATCGACGTATTTATGAGTTGTCCAAAGTTGAGAAACAAGGATGCTAAAAATGGATAATTATACAATATCTGATCTCTGGATTGCGAGTTCCTATACAATGTATAGTTTTAGAGTTTAGATAGCAAGTTATTACTTACTGTAATCACTCTATCCTAAGCCATATATGTATCATTATTGATCACATTTTCCGTATCTATTTTTATCATGTAAGAAATTAGACATATATGCTTGAATTCCTGAGTTCGAATTTATCTCAGAGTCTAAAAAACTTTTTCTAAAAGAGAAACAACTAAAAGCCCAAGTGACTGACAAATATCTTTGTCATTTCTTAAGCCAAAAGCCAATTCAAGGTGATGGTCTAAATGAAATATATTAATTATTTTGATAAATTTAACAGTTTTCATAGATGCTTTTCTAGCAACTATTTGGTTTTGCATTTTGGAGAAATAAAATGAAGAAGTCTATTTTTCCTAGGAGAGGTGCATAAAAATAACCTATGCTTGGTTTCACCAGAATGTTATCTTCGATTATATGAATTCAGAAGTGATCCAAACAACTTGAAGCAAACCGCCTAAAAATTCTTTTCTCATGGCTATCTGCCACCAACTATGACAATTTTGTGTGTGTGTGTGCTTAGTATAGTGTTGTTCTTTAAAAGAGTCATGAAAGAAGGTCTTAGCATGAAGGAAGAAATGTTGCTGCTGGAAGACAGCCGTGTCGCTGGGTGCAAGCGTGGGCAGCTGTGTTTCCTCCTCCCTGGGTCAGGCTCTGAAGTAGTGCTGATGGTGATATGTCATGTTATCAGAGTTCCCATCCCTGGGGAATGCCCTGTTCTGGTCACTTCTCCAGAGCCTTGGCCAGTTCCAGAGCAGGCATCATCTCCATTTTCTGAGCATGGAGGCATGATACCTGCCTTATCAAAACTGCAGCTGGAATAGTCATGCTGAAGCCACCAACAAGGGTAAAGTTCCAGGAAATATTTTTGTCACTCTAATCCTTTCAGAAAAGGTCCTGAATGGAGTGAATTTAGGGGGGAAATTACAGGTTCTTTAGAATATATTATTATATGAACCAGAATTCAGAGCATACTGTCTGAATGACTGCTATAGGATATTATCGTTATAGATCCCAAGCTTTAAAAAATTCTAATTTATTCCTTTTTTTTGAATTTGGCAGAATTCTTTATGCCTATTTTGTTAAAAACAATAGCTTTTCTGTCCCCAGAGCAATATATAACATTAAACCTTTTCATGATTTTGAGAAATGGTAAGCATAAAATTTAAATCACAGCCGTTCTCATTATAATGGCACTGAATAATAACCTCATTAGTAGTAATTATCTGGATATTAATAGAAGTTCCTGACCCACAGTTTCTTTTTTGCAAATTTTGTGATTTACAACAATGTGCTGCAAAATGTAACTGTAAATTATTTTACTTTAGCCTCAAAGGAATGAATTGCATGAAGAATTATAAGATAGTGCATGATATAAAATTCATTGGCTGTCAAGATTCTTGTCTTAAGTAACTGCACTGCTTCTATTTTAGTTCCGGAAACATTCTGATGTGTTAAAAATAGGAATGTGATGTGTATGTGCATGTGTTTCTTCATTATTTATTTTCTGGTGTTGTATTATTATATACTGAATTTAATTATGTACTGCAAATGTTTATACTAGCCTTAAGAGAAACAATGTGTTTTGGTGGTGAATGATTTTGATATTATACAGGCTTGGTGGTAACTCTGATGGTATTGTTAAAGAGAGTTCCTGTATATGAAAATTTGATTTATCAAACACTGAGGAGCAAAATTTATTTTCCAACTATTTTCCACTGCTTGTTTTCTTTAAAAGTTCTCATTTTAGTTACAAAAACTTGCACTTTGCTCATGTAGGAATAATTTGGTGAAAAATATAAGCCAAAATTTTGTCTACTAAAAATATCTTTCCGTTTACATGGGCAGTATTTTTTTTTTTATTTAATTAGCCAAGCCATTCAGCTGGATACTTTTTAAGAGATTAAAAAATTAAAATGTACTAATTGTTAGAAAAATGTATTATTTAAAAAATTCCTTATTCTCTGCTCACAAAAGACATTGTTTTTTTTGCCTCAGCCAGTTTTTAAATACATTTCTCTATGATGTTATTGTTTATGACCTGAATTAAGAAATTCACAAGAAGAAAAAAACTAAGTGAAATATCCATGATGTCACCTTTCTAATTAATTTTGAGTATGTTATGTACTAGAAGCAAAAACCAAGAAACAAATCTTTATTCTTTGAGAGCTGCTTAAAATCAAATTGTTTTTGAGAATTAAATTAATACTTTAAAAGGGACATTGCAATGATTACATCATACCTAAACCATGGAGTCATCCCCACACTGGTTGAAATGAATACTTAGTGTGTGGAAACTTGGGAACAAATGTGTTAGTGAGATGCATTTCAGGGAGATAGAAAGCTGGCAAAGCACTTAGCATTATATAATGAGGGTTTTCCCTTAAATGCAGTTTTTATTTAGCCGATTCTATCATAGAAAATTTAAAATGTCTCTTTGCAGAACAAATGCATTATATTTCCCTTTTATTTCCTTTGGATATACAATGACAAGAATATCATAGATCTCTAAAATGTTAGGGACCATCTGAAACATAGCCCTTTCAGTGGTTTCACCGAAGATTAGAAAGCATTCTGCCAACTTTAGAAATCAGTCCCATTTATGAAATCATCCCATGCCACAGTTGTCTTTATTTATGATGACAGAATCATCTGAACTCCCCTCTCATACCTTCTGACTTCTAGTATTGACATTTTTGGAGAAAACATAGCAAGAATAAAGTTCAACACAGGGAATCTAAATGAGTGTCTATGAGAGCCTGCTAGAAAGGGACCAACAATCGCTTCTGGAAGACTTTGTCTAGGCAATTTGCAAATTAAGCCAGCATTCATAAACCCTTTGTTTCCTTTCATCCTGATACAAGAAATATGAACAAACGCTGGTTGTAACTCAGAAACAGCAAAACACCAGGCTGTTAAAGTGTTCTATTTAAACATGGACTAGATTAAAATGAAAGGAAGAGCTGCTAAGGATAAACCTTTGTATATGCTTTGATATTTAACAAACCTCTTGTAAAGCAGCTTTAGAATGTTGGGATCTGTCTATATATATTCATAAATTAAATTGAATCATAATCTATTGAAGTAGACAATTTGCCAGCATTTAAGAATTAAGACTTTTGGCACACTTGCCGTACAAGCACAAGTTGCGCCCTCTGAAGTGGAAAGTTACAACATTCTATCATTGATTTTCTGTCTCCTGTTGAAGTCTGAGGAATGCTGCAATTGAAATATCGGTTCTAAGGATTTCCGATTCTTTAAGGGCTGAGCATACTTCACTCCAGGTCTGGGTTTCCTCATTTATTTTGAATGTTTAAATGTTCTTCTGTCAATTGAGAACAGATATGCGCTCAAGTATGCAAAAAGGCATGGCAAAATTGAGTATAAGCCAGAAAGAAAATTAAAGTTCTTAACAAAGAAGTGAAAGATGACGCACAGGGAGGTCCTCATATGTTGGTTAATTACAAGGGTTGTGGCGAGGTGTGCTTTAAATTATTGGTTTTTCTTAATATTTTCCAGTCTTCTAGCATTTTCTTTCTGTGCTTTACAGAAATACTTTTTTTTACTTTTTATTTTTTTACTGTGAAAAATAAAATATATACAAAAAGCAATACATTTCAAAACACACCACAACAATTAGTTATAGGACAGGTTTCAGAGTTTGGTATGGGTTACAGTTCCACAATTTTAGGTTTTTTCTTCTGGCTGCACTAAGACACTGGAGACTAAAAGGAATATCAATATAATAATTCAAAGTCATACTGATTTGTTAAATCCAATCTTCTCTTATAACTCCATCTTCTTTGACTTTTTAAAATTATTTTTTATTGATATATATTATATATTCATATAGTATACGTAATCATCCAAAGCAATCAGTGGTTCACGATATCATCACATAGCTGTGCATTTATCATCACAATTGGTTTTTTTTTGGAAAAACAGCATAAATATAAAAAAGCAATAAATTTCAAAGCTCATCATAACAACTAGTTGTAGAACAGATTTCAGAGTTTGGTATGGGTTACAATTCCACAAATTTTGGTTTTTACTTCTAGCTGCTCTAAGATACTGGAGACTAAAAGCAATATCAATAACTTGACTCAGCAATCATACTCATTTGTTACACTCTGCCTTCTCTGTATAATTCCACCATCATCTCTGCTCTTTCTCCCACTCTTTAGGAGTATTTGCCCATTCTAACTTTTTCATGTTGCAAGGGTCTGCCGATAATTTGGGATATAGGGATGAAATTAGTTGATGTTCTGGAGAGGCTGGCCCCTCTGCATTTCAGGACTTTTCTGGTCTGGGGACCCATCTGGAGGTTGTAGATTTCTGGAAAGTTACTCTAGTACGTGGAACCATTGTAGAATCTTATATAACACCCTAAGATTCTTTAGGATTGACAGAATGGTTTTGGTTGAGGTTTGGCAAGTTATGGTACGAAGCAATGTCTGACTGAAGCTTGGATAAGTGTGACCTCCAGAGTAGCCTCTCAATTGTATTTAAACTTTCTCAGCCACTGATACCTTATTTGTTACACTTTTGGTCAGGACGGCATTGTTGATCCCAAGGCACCAGGGCCAGGCTCATTCCTGAGAGTCATCTCCCATGCTGCCAGAGAGACATTCACCCCTAGATGTCATGTCCTATCTAGGGGGGAAGGCAATGGTTTCATTTGCGAATTGGGCTTAGAGAGAGAGAAGCCACATCTGAACAATAAGAGGTTCTCTAGAAGTAACTCTTAGGCATACCTATAGGTAGGCTAAGCGTCTCTGCTACATGTGTAGCAAGAGCAAGACTCAAGATCAATGGCTTGGCCTATTGATTTGGGTGTCCCTAATGTTTGACACAGTATCAGGGGTTTCCCCAGTGGTAAAGTTTTGTAGCTCCATAATTTTTCTCCCATCTGTCAAAGGACCCTGCCAATACTTTTTGATTGTCTGCTTATTATACTCTGGGATGTATCCAGGCATTACATTAAATTATACAAGATTAAAGGCCCTCATTCTTATTCTGGGCTCCCTGTGCTTGGATTGTTTAAATAATCTATCCAGACAGGTTGAGTTAGAATATGTATGTGCTACAGAAAATGTAGGTTTGGACAAGATAAATCTTTCTTCCTTTGGTCTCATAGAGTAGATGAGGTTCTAAATACAGAAAATCCTTTCCTTATCCCTGTCTTCTGAATTACCTTAATTCCAACCTGATCAGCATCATTCTCAGTCTCTAAATACCAGGTTATAGATATATAAAGCAGCCTCTCAAAATCCAGAAATAACAGTGACCTCTTTGGACTAAACGTGACTGCTGTTAGAGCTGACCGTCTATGCTCTTGCTTTCTTATAAGTATTTTCTAAATGAGACCATACAATATTTGCGCTTTCGTTTCTGGCTTAGTTTGCCTCACCTGGAAATATTTTAATCAACTGTAAAACAGCCACAAATGAAAAGCTCTCCGGTCCCAAATTAATTAGCCTGCTGCGCCTTACCTTAGTATTTTGATGTGTACTAAAAGCAATAGTAAGTAATTTTCCCATGTCGAGTAATTTTTAAATTAGAGGTTGGGACTCAGACAGGGTATTAACTTCAGTTTGATTATTGGGGTATTTGAGATGATTCTGGTATCACTGATACATATAGCATAATTTCAACACTTTTTCTTCATAGAAATCTACATGGACCATTTTAATGTGCTTAGTATATTGCTTTAATCCAATACCAATTACATTTTTTGAAATCAAAGCATTTTAAAGAATAAGAAGACTTGGATATAACCTTCTGTCTCCATTATTATATATGAGGAAAATGAGGCTTCTCCAGACATATGTCCTCGTCAAGGAAGGGAAAATTGAGGAATCATTCAAAAAAAAAAAAAACACTTTTTTTTTTGCCTTGCTGGAGAAAAACAGCCAACTAATGAAGCAATAAACAAAGATCCTTTGTGAAAACATTACAACAGTTGCTTATTTACTGGCTGTGTGAACTTTATGCAGATAACTTTAGCTCTCTGACCCCAGTTTCTTTATGTGTAAAAAAAAAAAAACAAATTTTTTCTACTTCATTAGATAATTGTGATTACATGAGATAAAGCAGGTAAACTAAGTTATGTTAATGGTGTGTCAGCGATGATGATGATGGTAATGACGGTTACCATGGATAAAAGGGATCCAGACTCAAGATGAAGGCCTTACATTCCATTTGATTTACTACTTTATTATGTAAATGAATGACACATTGTAAGATTTTCTGAGAATTTTATTCATTCTTCTGTCTTCCACAATGTCTAATACAAGTTCTGCCTACAATGAATGCTTAAATGCTAGCTAAATAATAGTGAATAAAATTTGATTCTATGGTAACTTGAAAATGTGACTACCTTTCCTTTGATTGGCTTCCTTCACCCATCTACCTCACAGTCTTTCCCTATGCTGATTTTGTTATTATCATAGCCATATTTCATACCTATTTTAAATTAATTTTAAAGAAAAAAATGCAATTGTGCATCACATTTTCTGGGGGTGTGAGTATGGTTATTGCATTTTAACTTACTTGGCTGCAAGAAGATGTTATAAAGATGTATGCTCTTATTTCAAGGTTAAGTGAAAGAAGCTGCAGCTGACTGGGTGAGAACGCATGACAGTAGCATATGCAGGCCTTGGTTTATGAAAATGTTTACTTTTAGGTTAATTTCCAGCTACCTGTAAAGCTGATTAAATTTAAATATTGTAAGAATAAATATTCTAAATATTTTATTAGCACCTGACTGTGCAAATGATAGAAATGCAGAAACTGTGTCCTACCTAAAGTATAGCTGTGGTAGTGGTAATTAAAACAAACAATTCAATGAAGATATGCTTTTTAATATAAGCACTGATGTGCCCTATCCAGGACAAAATATGACAATAGATTATGAAATTGATATTTATCTTCTAAAATCACAATATACAGCTGAAATCGAATGCCTGATATCTTTTGCTCTTCCTTTATCCATCCCTAAACATCCGCAAGTCCAATGATATCATGGAATAGAAAAGAACACATTAGGGAAGAAGGACTGGCCTGCATCTCACCAAAGGAGATTTGAGGTAATTAGGTTCAGGTGTCAACTTGGCCAGGTGATGATGCCCAGTTCTGTTGCTGCAAACTTAAATCATCAGCACATGAAATTCATCTATGGCTGATTACATCTGTGGTTGGCTAAGGGGAGTGACTACCACAATGAGTCGTTTAGTTTAATTAGCTGGAAGTTTGAAAGAGAGAGGACAGAAAAGAAAGATCTCACCAGACCTCAGACCCAGGTGTTTGAAGATTCAGAAGGGAAATGCCCCAGGGAAAACTGATTGAACCCAGAAAGTTGGGTGGGGGGAGAAGCCTAGCAGACATTGCTGTGTGCCTTTCCATGTGATAGAGAGACCAGATGATAGCCAGCTGCCTTTCCTCCAAGGAACTGTAAATTTGTAAAAGCCAGTCTATGTCTGGCATATTGCATTCTGACAGCCTTAACAACTAAAACAATATTTAACCAACTATTGATAGTTTATTAACAGCAACCACAACCACAATAACCACAAGGATAATATTTACTGGATGTCTTCTGTAGGCAAAACACAATGAAATGTTAAGGGGATTGAAATTTTATTTTCATTATAGTTCAGTGATCTTATCTCCATTTACATAGAAGAAAATTAAAATATAGAGATATTAAAAAACTTGTCTAA